>NC_054827.1:93850256-94154394 GCF_018345385.1 Vulpes lagopus | reverse complement strand
TGTGGATGTCTTCTTAAACTTTAATGAGCATACAAGTCACTGAGGGGTTTTGTTAAAATGCAGATTCTGAGCAGAAGTTATGGGGTGGATCTGTAGTTCTGATTTCCCAGATGATAGTGCTGCTGCTGGTCTGGGGACAATAATTAAAGTGGAAAGGAGAGGGCAAACTTGTAGGACCTTCCTAAAGACAGAGAAGGAGACAAAGCTTTGAAAAAAGAGAGAAGATGATAGGTACAGAACAGAAAATGGTTATGAAACAGCTTTATTAGATAGAGCAAAAACAGCACACAAGTCAACAAATTAAACATGAAACAATAAAGAATTTTTTAATTGGGTTAAATATTCATAAAATTTACCATTTGCACCATTTTAAAGTGTACCATTTAGTGGAAAGTACATTCATATTACTGAGCAAACATCACCACCATCTATCTCCAGAACTTTTTCATCATCCCAAACAGAAACTCTTCTTATTCTAGGGACCTCACATAAGTGGAATCATGTAATATTTGTCCTTTTGTGCCAGGCTTAGTTCATTTACTGTTTTCTAAATTCATTCTTGTTGCAGCATGTATCAGTATTGTATATCTTTTTAGGGCTAAATAATAGTCTATTGTATGCATATATCACATTTTGTTTATCCATGCATTAATGCACATTGGTTTGTTTCTAACTTTTGGTTGTGAATAATGTTGCTATGAACATTGATGTAAAAGTATCTGTTAGAAGGCAACCTGGGTAGCTCGGCGGTTTGGCACCGCCTTCGGCCCAGGGCATAATCCTGGAGACCTGGGATCGAGTCCCACGTTGGGCTCCCTGCATGGAGCCTGCTTCTCCCTTGGCCTGTGTCTCTGCCCCTCCCCTTCTCTCCGTTGCTCATGAATAAATAAAATATTTTTTTTAAAACTATCTGTTAGAATCATTGTTTTTGTTTCTTTTGGTATATACCTAGAATTGGAGTTGCTTGACCTTAAAATAATTCTATATTTAGCTTTTTGAGAAATTGTCATACTACTTTTCCCAGTGGCTGAACTGTTTTACGTTCCTACCAGCAATGCATAAGGATTCCAATAACTCTATACTTTTGCCAACACTTCTTTGCTTTTCTTTCTTTTCTTTTTTTATATACTAGCCATCCTAATGAGTGTGAATTGATATCTCACCGTGGTTTTGATTTTCATTCTTAGTGACTGATAATGTTAAGCATCTTTTTGCTTGCTTATTGGCTATTTGTGTATCTTCTTTGGAGAAAGACTATTCAAGTCCTTTGCCTATTATTAAGCCAATTATTTGATTTTTTTTTTTGTTATTGACTTATAGGAGTTCTCTATAAACTACCTTTATCAGATATATGATTTGCAAATATTTTCTCCCATCCCATTGGTTGCCTTCCTAGCTTGTTGTGTTCTGTGATGCACAGAAGTCTTTAATTTTTCTGTACTCCAATATTTTGTTGTTGTTCTTGTTGCCTGTGATTTAATGCCATACCCTAGAAAGCACTAGGATAGATCCAATGTCATGAAGCTTTTCCTATCTTTTTCTAAGAGTTTTATAGTTTTAGCTCTTACATTTACATCTTGGATCCATTTTTAGTTCGTTTTTGTACATGGTATAAGCATCCAACTTCATTCTTCTCATGTGGATATTCGGTTTTCCTAGCACTATTTGTTAAGAAGACTACTCAATGAAGAGTCTTTCCATTTCTGTCAAAAATGATTTGATCATATATATAAAAGTTTACTTCTGGGCTTTCTGTTTTATTCTACTTGTCAATGTGTCTCTTATTATGCCAATATCACACTGTTTTGATTATCATGGCTTTGTAGTAAGTTTTGAAATCAGGAAATGTGAAATCTCCAAATTTGTTCTTCTTTTTTAAGATTATTTTGAATAATTAAGGTTCCATATGATTCCGTATGAGTTTTAGAATGGGGTTTTCCATTTTATAAAAAAGGGGGATGCTGGGATTTTGATAGAGATTACACTGAAACTGTAGATTCCTTTAGGTAGTATTTTCATCTTAACGATATCAAATCTTCCAATCAACGAATACAAGAGCTCTTTGTATTTAATTATGTCTCCTTTAAATTCCTTCAGCAATGGTTTTACAGTTTTAGGGTACCAATCTTTTGCCTCCATCATTAAATTTATTCCTAAGTATTTCATTCTTTTAGATGCTACTTTAAATGCAGTTGTCTTTTTAATGTCTTTTTTTGTTTGATCATCCTTAATCAACAGTGCAATTGTTATTTTTATGCTGATTTTGAAATCTGCAGTTTTGTTGAACCCATTTTTTAGATCTAACAGGTTGGGGGTTATTGCATGGAATCCTTAGGTTATATACATAAAATCATGTTATCTGAACACAATTTTACTCCTTCTTTTCCAATTAAAACAAATATGGCAGATGTAGGCATCCTTGTTACTGACCTTAGGGGAAAAGATTTCAGCTTTTCACAAATGAGTATGACCTCAATTGGCAAAGGTTTTTTTCCCTTAAGATTTACTTGTTTTAGAGAGAAAGAAAGCATGCACAAGAGAGACAATGGGGAGAGTGACAGAGGGGGAGAATCTTCAAGCAGAATCCCCACTGAACGTAGAGCCCAACTAAAGGCGTGATCTCACGACCCATGAGATCATGACCGGAGCAGAAATCAAGAGTTGGATGCCTAACTGAGCTAACCAGGAGCCCTGAATTAGAAGTTTTTATGTACAGTCTTTATCATGTGAGGAAGTTTCCATCAATTCCTACTTGGTTGCACATTTTTATCATTAAAAGGTGTTGAATTTTGTTAAATGCTTTTTCTCCATCAATTGAGATAATGTGTTTTATCTTTTCATTTTGTTACATGCTATTTTATATTGAATCATAGTCACATTCTAGGAATAAGTCCCACTTTGTCATGGTATGTTGCTGAATTCAGTTTGCTAATATTTTTTGGGGGGATTTCTGCATTAATATTCATAAGGGATATTGATCTGTGGCTTTCTTGTAATGTCTGTCTGGCTTTGGTATAGGGTAATACCTATACCAAAATACTCTTGCTTTATCGAAAGAGTAGAGAAATTCTTCCTCATCATTTTTTGGGAAGAGTTTGACTTTGTGTTAACTGGGGGTAATTCTTCACACGTTTTAACTGGGGGTAATTTTTCTTTGCATGTTTGGTAGAATTCACCAGTGAAGCTATTTGATCCATGGCTGTTTTTGTTGAGAGGTTTTTTAGTGACTGATTCAATTGCCACACTAATTGCAAGTCTGTTCAGATTTTCTTTCTTTATAATTCAGTTTTGGTAAATTGTATGTTTCCATGAATTTGTTCATCTAGATTATCCAATTTTGGGGGATACAATTTTTTTTATGTATATGCTACAGATGTTTTCTTTTTGGTTACCTGGGAATTATATATGACATCCTAATATTATAATAATATAATTTGAATTGACATAAACTTTAACACATATAAAATCTCTACTCAATTTGCTTTTCACACATCCTATGTTATCAATGTTACAAATTGTATCTTTATATGTTTTGTACCTAATGACATAGCTCTATAATTACTTTTAAGCACTTGTCTTCAATAACAGAAAAATTGTAGTTACAAAAAAAATTAAAGTAATACTAGCTTTAGTTACCTTTAATGGAGATCTTTTAATATTCATATACCTTTAAGTTACTGTCTAACATTCTTTCATTTTAAATTGAAGACACGCTTTATTTAAATAGCCTTTTTTGTGGGGCAAGTCTAGTGGTAATAAAATCCCTCAGCTTTTGCTTATCTGGGAAATTATTAATTCTTCCTCATTTTTGAAGGGCAGTTTTGCCAGATTTAGAATTCTCTTTGGTAGGTTTTATCTTTCAGCATTTCAAATACTTAATCATTCTACTGCCTTCTGGCTTCCAAGCTTTCTGATGAAAAAAATGGCTGGTAATCTGTTTTGAGGCTCCCATATATATAAAATGAGTCACTTCACTCTTGATGACTTCCAGATTCTCCCTGTGTCTGTGGCTTTTCACAATTTGGTTTCATGTGTCTTAGTAAAAGTCTCTTTGATTTTATCTTACTTGGAGTTCAATGAGCTTTTGGATTCACAGATTCATGTTTTGTTTGTTTTTTGTCAACTTCAGGAATTTTTTAGCAACTATTTCTTCAAATAATCTCCATGCATCTTTCTCACTCTCATCTCTTGGTGCACCTGATGGTTTCTCACAAATCCCTTAGGCTTCATTCACTTTTCTTGGATCATTTTTCTTTCTGTTCTCAGATTTGATCATTTTAATTGTCTTATCTCCAAATTTGCTGATTCTTTCTTCTAGCTGCTGAAATATGATGGTGAACCCCTTCTAGTGAATTCACTTCAATTACTGTGTTTTTTCAACTTCACAATTTGGTCCCTTTTATAATTTTATCTCTTTATTTTCTTTTGTTC
Organism: Vulpes lagopus; assembly: GCF_018345385.1. Lineage (NCBI taxonomy): Eukaryota > Metazoa > Chordata > Mammalia > Carnivora > Canidae > Vulpes > Vulpes lagopus. The sequence continues at coordinate 94,149,963 of NC_054827.1, read as the reverse complement.
ATTTTATTCATGTATAATTTTCTCAGTTCCTTTTAGTTTCTTTGTCCATGTTTTCCCTTAGCTCTTTGAGCATAGTTAAGACAGACAATTTAGTCTTCATCCAGTAAGTCCAATGTCTGGGCATATTCAAGGACAATTTTGTCAATTTATTTTGTTCCTCTGAATGAGTCATGTTTTACTTTTTTTTTATGTCTTGTGATATCTTTTCTTGAAAATTGGTCATTTAACCATTATAATGCTGTAGCTCTAAAAACCATATTTTTTTCCTTCCTACAGGGACTGCTGTCTTTTTTTGTTGTTGTTGTTATTGTTATTCTTTTTCAGAAAAGCTTTAACAATTCACTGAGGTATTGAGGTATTTCTAAACTTTTTTTTTTTAATTTTATTTATTTATGATAGTCACAGAGAGAGAGAGAGAGAGGCAGAGACACAGGCAGAGGGAGAAGCAGGCTCCATGCACCAGGAGCCCTATGTGGGATTCGATCCCGGGTCTCCGGGATCGCGCCCTGGGCCAGAGGCAGGCGCCAAACCGTTGCTCCACCCAGGGATCCCCTAAACTTTTTTTAAAAAAGAATTTACTTGTCAGTAAAATCAGTAAAATCTTTGTTCTTTTTTTTTTTAAGATTTATTTATTTATGATAGATGGGGTGGGGGGAAGGGGGGCAGAGACACAGGCAGAGGAAAAAGCAGGCTCCATGCCAGGAACCCGACGTGGGACTCGATTCCGGGACCCCAGGATTACGCCTTGGGCCAAAGGCAGGCGCTAAACCGCTGAGCCACCCAGGGATCCCCAATCTTTGTTCTATTAGTTCATGTTCAGTTAATGTTTTAACAGAGATGTCTTTGAATGACAGGAGCTAAAACAACAAAAAACCCAAACAAACAAACAATACAGCAAATAACTACCTCTTCTTGTCTTTACAGAATGGCTCTGTCCTTGCACATTCTTTCACCACTTAGCTAGGATGGCTCCGAGCCCTTAGGCCAAGGTAAAAACTTAAGGTCTTCTCAGGGCTTTTCTAAGAATATGTTTTGCATGGGCATATGCATAGCTTTTTAAATTCTGTATACTTAGCTGCTTTTGAATAACCTGATTTCTCAGAGTCTCACTCCAGCTTCTCTTTTGGGCCTTCTATGGTCTATTTTATACTTCCTTATTTTTAATTTTTTAATTTTTTTATTGGAGTTCAATTTGCCAACATATAGCATATCACCCAGTGCTTATCCTGTCAAGTGCCCCCCTCAGTGCCTGTCACCCAGTCACCTCAAACCCCCCCCCCCCCCCGCCTACCTCCCTTTCCACCACCCCTTGTTCGTTTCCCAGAGTTAGGTGTCTCTCATGTTCTGTCACCCTCTCTGATATTTCCCACTCATTTTCTCTCCTTTGCCCTTTATTCCCTTACACTATTTTTTATATTCTCCAAATGAATGAGACCATATAATATTTGTCCTTCTTCGAATAAATTATTTCACTCAGCATAATACTCTCCAGTTTCATCCACGTCGAAGCAAATGGTGGGTATCTGTCTTTTCTAATAGCTAAGTAATATTCCATTGTATACATACACTACAGCTTCTTTATCCATTTTATATTTCTACCTCAGTCCTTTGCTCTAGACACCTGTGGGTTTGTAGATATGTAGCCTTTATGAGAATAATCTGCTTTTTTTCCTGCCTGCATTCTGAGTTATCTCTATTAATAGAGATGAGCATCTTGCTTCAGGCCTTCAGTTATCCTCCTGACAATTTAGAATATATGTACACAATAGTTTACAAACAAGGTCTCCTCTATTCCCTCCGGTGCAAGGGAGGAAACGTAATGAGGCTGCCACCTGCCCCTGAACCAGGGAGGGAAAGGGTAAATAACAGGTAAAAAATGTCACAAAACTTTCCATCTCTTTTGAATATAGTTTTTTCTTTATTTGGCATTTGGTTGGCTTCTGCAAACTTTGGAATATTTTCCAGAGCTCGTACAAAGTTGTTTCAGACAGCGTCTGCTTGTTTTTTGATATTCTTATACAGAAACAAGAGCTTGAAGCTTCTTAGTGTGCCATTTTGCTGATGTCACTGTCCAATAAAGAGATATTTAAAATCAAGAGGAGGAGAATGTTTATAAAGATAAAGTAGAAATTAATAAACAGAATTATGATATAAAATCAAAAGCTAGCTTTTAAAAATATTTAAAAAATAAATACTATGCTACTGAACAAAACTAAAAACGAAAAAGGGCATATAACAATGTGTGCTGGGGGCAATGCACAGGCACATGCTAATTAATTAGAAGGTCTAGATAAAAAAGGACATTTTCCTGAAAAACATGAATTTTTGAGATTGATGCAAGAAGAAAACCTAGAGAAACCAGTAAGTATAGCAGAAACTGAAGCCATGCGTGCCAGGGTAAAAAATGTCACTCAAGAACCTATGTAAAGTACCATGCATCTATTCAAAACATTTCATATGATGTGAATATGAATAGTTTTTTAAAAGTACTTACAGGAATACGAACCCTTTTAGGAATAGATATTTACTGTATAATATAATCTATTACAGCACATGCAAAAACAGAAATCCTCTTGATTCATATTACATCAAAACATATCATGAAATATAAAGACATTTAATTTATTGATTGAATATATCAACAGAATCTATACGGCATATATCACAAATGTGTGAGTGCCCCACATTACCACCTCACCAACGGATAATTTACTAGGGAATTTCAGTGAATTGGTCCATGGTTCTTAGAAACTTCAGCCAAGTCATAGATCTTAATTGGAGTCAGAGTAATGAGAGAGAATGAACTAAGCTGGGAATAGATTTTTTGGGACAGTTTCCAGCCATTTCTAGGGGAGATTAACTCCTTCAGTTGGGACTCCAGGAAGAATGGTGCCTGCTTCATACCTGGTACAACTAGACTAGTTTTGAGATGGCAGAGTAGAGGAGACTGAATAGGAACTGAACTGTTAGACTAGGAATGCAGGTATATTTCCTGTGGATCACATAGGAGCTACATGGAAAAATGGAAGATCCAAAGTAATCATGGATCCTCTATAATAGGCTGCCTAGAGGGTAGAGAAATAGACAGTGACCATGAAAGATGGATTCCTAGAGTTGAGGAAAGAATTCAAGGCACTCCATGGAATAGAAACATATCCTACTGTCTTACTCTCCCAATCCTCAAAGCTGGTCAAGGGACCAGCTGAAGAAAGGTGCCCTGAGAAGAGTCAATTTTCAATATCTTCTAAGTCCAGAGAGTATGAAGCCATGACAAAAATGGTATTAGTTTAAGTAAAACTTCTCTTCCTTATTTTCCCTTCATTCCCTAAATCTTCAAAATGGGAGGAGTCATATGTAGGCTGTCAACCTGGGTTGCATAGCAGGAGGGTACAGAGGAAATTAGAATAAGGGAGGCTGAGAAGTCAACTATTCTCCCTTTGCCACTAGTTTTCTAGACTAAAATAGGGCTGGGCTATGGAAAGAGAAAATATTAATGCTAAATCTAAATTTAGTATTAAACACTGACCAGAGAATTCCTGTGTAACATATAGAAAGGAACTATTGATAAACATTGGCAGAAAGCCATGAAATCTGCCCAAATTTTTATACAAGGTGAAGAAATACTGTATAGTGTGTAAGGAGATGGTGGGGGACAAACAAAACTTCATTATAACTAGATATAACTAGGTATGCTTATCACCAATAAACTGGTTGTCTAAGGATTTTTAAAAGAATAATTATGGCACCATACTTATGGATATGTCTCCTCAGGTGAGGGAAACAAAAGCAAAAGTAAACTATTGGAACTACACCAAAATAAAAAGCTTTTATACAGCATAGAAAACCATCAACAAAACAAAAAGTCAACTTATTGAATTGGAGAGATATCTGCAAAGATATATCTGATAAGGGATTAATATCTAAAATATATGAAGAACATAACTCAACATAAAAAAAATCTAATTTAAAAATGGGCAGAGAACCTGAATAGACATTTCTCCAAAGATGTACGGATTACCAATAGACATATTAAAAGATGTTCAACATCACTAACTATCAGGAAAATTATCAATCCATAATCCATCAATCAAAACCATTAACGGCCATACAACCCCACACTAGTCAATGGCAAATATCAAAAAAAAAAAAAAAAAAAAGAAATAACAAGTGTTGGCAGTGATGTGGAATAAACGGACCCCCATGCTGGTGGGAATGTAAATTGATGCAACCACTGTGAAACTATGGAAGAGAGTATGGAGGTTCCTCAAAATATTAAAAATAGAAATCCCATAGGATGCAGTAATCCCACTATGGACACTAACCTATGCCTCACCATTGAAAACCCTAATTTGGAATGATATATGCACCCCTATGTTTATTACAGCATTGTTTAGAACACCCAAGATTACAGAAGCAATGTGTGGCAGATGGTGACTACGCTTATTATGGTAAGCTTGAGTACTGTATAAAATTGTTTTTTTTTTTTTTTAAATTGTTGAATCAATATGTTGTATACATGAAACTAACAGAACATTGTATGTCAATTATGTTCAATAAAAATTTTAAAAAATTGTAAGTTAGCCATGGACAAACAAATGTAACAGTTTTTTAAAGAGTACTGCCCACCATGATAAAATAGGATTTATCTAAGGAATTCAATGATGAATCAAGATAGGGAATTAATACATTTCAGTTACAGGTTAAATCAGGAAAATGAGCAGACAGAGAGGGAGTGAATTAATAAAATCTATTTTTATTTCTAATATATAAAGGAAATAATCTGGGGTCAGTTGTCTAATTTATGACTAGTGCTTGAATATAAACTCCATAAATTGATGTATCTGTGTTATTCAACTCATGACACAGTTCCCAGAAGCTGACAGCCAGTAAATGCATTTTTTAATAGAAGTAAAAGAATGAGTCATAACTACCTTAAACTGAAAATATAAATTATCTTTTTATGTGGGATACGAGGAGCACCTTTATTATAACAAAGAACTAGGAAATAATGTACACTGTTACCATTGTGTTTCATTTTCTGGAAGTTGAAATCAATGCAATAAAACGAGAAATAAAAATAAGAATAAAACTAATGAAAATGAACATAAAAATCATTATAAACAATATGATTCTTGGACTAAAATCCTCAAGATTATTAACTAAACTGTTAGCCCAATTGGATGCTGGATATTGGATATTGGATAAATGCCTAAACAAAGATAGTTATAAATAAATAGATTATAGCTTTCCTACATATCTGTAAAAGCCATTTAGAAAAATAACATAAAATGATCACATTCCTAAAAGTATCACACATAAAAAATAGTAATAACTTTATCAAGATGTGAGTGGGCTGTCTAAAGAAAATGGCAAAACTCTGCTACAAGCCATGAATGAAGACATGAATGAATACAGAAATGTCAGTTATGTGGGAAAGGTTGACTATGATATAGCACTTGCTCAAAGTAATATTTAATGAATATAATTCCAACTAATCTTCCAAATTATTTTTAAGAATTTGCTAAAACAAATGATTCTAAACATTACATGGTAGAGTAAACTGGTTAAGTATTTTAACAAATAGCTGATAATTTGAGAAGAAAAATATTGGAAAGCACCTCACATTATACACCAAAATAAATTCTGATGGATTAAGAATCTAAATAGATAATATAAAAATAGAAATACCATGGAAAGAAGTATTAGAATTTAAATTTAATCCTCACAATATCTTTTCCACCCAACACTCTAGGTTTGGGGGATGGAACAATAAATAAGACAGAAACAGTTTTTTTCTCAAAGAAGTTATATTCTCATGGTGGCTTCCTCACCATCATGGATAAATACAAAAAATCAATAAATAAGAGATGCAATAAAATGATGAGATAATCATCTGAAAAACCGCTATAATACAAATAAAACAAGATGTTGTAAAAGAAAGGGAATAGATGATCAGAGCAGGATTCTCCTTGTGGAAGTGACAGTTGAACTGTCCTCAGTTATATAATTACTCCATGATGCTAAAAACACAAATACCTAGAAGTGAAGTACTACATTCAGCAAAGAGCATGTGCAAAGGCCTGAACACAGGGACACCCTCATCCTTGATATTTCTGAAGAGTGAAAGGAAGGTCTGCATATTGGATGCATGATAAAGAGTGAACAGATAAAATGTGAGTAATAGGCATGTTAGATGGTCTCTTCACAAATGGGAAGATAAAGAGGTTTCTGCTTTTAATTCAAGTATGAGACTATGTCATCAAATGAGTGTGGTGGGAGGTGATTAAAGTGAAGGTGTGAAAGAGTCCTTAAAAGCAGGGGAAGAATGGATGACCATAGGAAGGACATAGAATATTATAAATGTGAACTTAAAATGAAATGAGCAATTTTCTCTAGCCCTGAGGGATGAAGTAAATAGGTTATTTATAGTAGCCAAATAAGGATAAAGTCCAAAGCAGGTGTCACAACCTTAAATATGTAATTTGTTGCTGATAGGAGTAAAAATTGGCATAATCCTTTTTTTAAAAAGATTTAATTAATTAATTTATTTATTTATTTATTTATTTGAGAAGGAGAGAGAGTGCATAAGTGCAGGGAGGGAGAGAGACACCTAGACTCCATGCTGAGTGTAGAGTCTGATGTGGGGCTTGATCCCATGATCCCACAACTCTGAGATCAGGACCTGAACCAAAATCAAGTCTGATGCTTAACCAACTGAGCCACCCAAGTATTCCAGCATAATCCTTTTTAATTTTTTTAATATTTTATTTATTTATTCATAAGAGGCACAGAGAGAGAGAGAGGCAGAGACATAGGCAGAGAGGGAAGCAGGCTCCCTGCAAGGAGCTCAATGTGGCACTCGATAACAGGACCCCAGGATCAGGACCCAAGACAAAGGGAGACTCTCAACCACTAAGCCACCCAGGTGTCCCCAGCATAATCTTTTTAGAAAGCAATTCATCAAAATGTTGTTTACTTATAACTGGGAAACAGTGACAAAATAGGAGTCTGGGAAATAAGCACGTGTGCTCAAATCACATGGGTCTTATTAATTGTTAGCTTACATCTTTCCTGAGGGAAAAAGAATCTGATCAGAACCATTGTATGAAACAGTTTCAGAATAAGATGACAGCCAAACCAATAAAAGTAGTTTGAATCCGGTGAAGTAAGTTGTAACCTCATCTTAACACTGCATTTAACTTCTTTATTATCAGAATGGCAGCTTTAACAATTTTTAGCACTTTTAGTAGCAAGTGGAAATGCTGTAGTGTATTTTCCAACAAATTTTGCAATATGCTTAGGAAAAACATAGCTACATTGTTTTGAAGATGACTCAACCTTAGATTCTCAGGTGCTTTTTGAAGCAAATCAAACACTATTTTGTGAGCCCATTACCAATTCCTAGCATCAGGAGAAAAAAAAAAAAAAGATTCAAAGACAAAATGCATGTCCTGAAAAAAACATTACAAAGTTTCCTCAATGGCACAAGGTGAGATATTCAATGACATCAGGTGATCAGTTGTCTGAAAAAGAAACACAGGAAGATAGAAGAGGGATAATGACTGCCTTCTCACAGGCAGCAAAAAACTTCAGCCCAGAACCAAAGAAAACAAACAAACAAACAAACAAACAAAAAAACTGCGACAGGAATAGGACCGAGATCTGTAAGCATCTTAGCCAAGATCTTCCTAGTGCCTGGCAAGGTTTGGCTGCCCAAAGGAAATTCAAAGAGCCCCAGTTTTATTTTAGGATGGTATGTATGCCCTACCTAGAGCATTCTCTCACACAGAAGCTCAGATTACTGTTTAATTCAGCAGAGCTCAAGCCAATAGGCTCAAGGTAGTGCTAGTCCAAGTTTCAAAGTGAAAAGGCTATAAGGGTCATTGAGAAAATAGTTTAGGATTTATAATGACCTTTTATCGCTACAGGAACACGATCACTTTCAAGTATCTGTATGAGCAGTCATCGACCACTTTTGCAGAGTCATCAGAGTAATGGATTAATGATTTCCCAGAATAAAACTGGGATGATGTAAAAACCTACGTCATGGACAGCTGATCCACAGCCAGAGATGTTCATCTACCTTTTGATAAAGCAAAAGCCTTCAACTGATCCTATACTGCAACAGTTGGACATGAACAGGAAAAGCAGCCTGGAGGAGTGTAATGGTGCTGATTTACCAGCATAGGCTACAGCTGCATAGCCAGGTGAAGGCAATCCCTGTCTCCAGTGGGGAGAAAAAAAATCAACCTGAACATCTCAGGAATACAGCCAGGACAACTAGTATCTCAGAGATATAGCCAGTAAGAAAGCAATCCCTGTTGGGCTAGAACTTCATCAGCAGCACTGTAAAAGCAAGAAATAAACAACAGTCCTAGTGGCCCATAAACTTTCATGAGAGTTTAACTCACTAAAGTCCTCAGCTGCACCAGGCCTCCTTCAGGTTCATGCCATGGTACCTATATACCAAAGGTATAATGTATTTCTGGGGTTTTATACACTGGCTCATCCTTGGCTTGCCATGTCACTAACATGATCCAATGATCACAATAGTAGACAGCAAACAAAGGGAAGGTAGAATTTGGAGCCCAGAGGAGTATGGAGGGTAGCTTACCAATGTGAACACTCAAATTGATTTTTACGAAAAGCATGATACATACTGTGAGTGTATATGTATAAAATAGAATATACATATATATATATTCAGTTCACATAGAATAATGCAGAATATGTATATACATGAATTTAATAACATTATCAGTATTTTGAAATACAAAGGTGCTTCTTGTTCAAAAATTCAAATTATTTAAAATTCAAATTCAAATTAATTTCTATAGATATGTGTGATTTTTAAATCTAGAGGCAGAAATTTCTAGACTAGGAATCAGATGGCACAGTGTAGCTATTAAGCATGCGCAGATTGTGGCAGTCTGTTATTTAGGGATTTTCTTTCTGACAGCTTGTCCAGGACAACATAGATCTGAAGAACTGTTTCAAAAATATGAGCTTCTAAATAAAGATATAAGGAGCATATTAAGGCTACATTTGAATAAAAACAGTAAATGGATTTATTTGGAAATCCATTTACTGATTTAAGAGGCTGTTTGAGATGTATAATGGATGTAAATTTGACTATAGAGTTCTTAAAGTTATTGTACCAAGTTTATTATTGAAAACTTCCCATAGCTTATTATAAAATTATTTAACTTTTATATGTAAATTTACAGGCAGAGTATTAGCTAAGGGTATAGTTTTATTCTCTTTTTTTTTTTTTTGCATGTTTTATGGTGTTAAATTCAACACTTTCAAACAGAGCTTGGATATTTATACAGTTCATTCATTCATATCATATCATTCTGTCTATTATAGTCTGAATGTTGAAGTACCTCCCCCCCAAATTTATATGTTGAAATCCTAACCCACCAAAAGTGGTGCTATCAGGAAGTGGGGGCTTAGGTCATGAGGCTGGACCCTTCATGAATAGGATTAGTGTTCTTATAAAAGAGATCCCACAGAACTCCCTTGCCCCTTTCACTAGGTGAGCACACAGCAAGAAGGTGCCTGCTATAGTGAGCCCTCTCCAGACACTGGGATCTTGATCTTGGATTGCAGCCTCCAGAAATGTGAGAAATAAGTGTCTATTGTTTATAAGCCATCCGGCTTATGATATTTTGTTATAGCAGCCAGAATTGACTAAGGCACTATACTAACAGTTAAAGTTTCAGTAGAGGCATACTAACATACTCTACCTCTGGTAAGAAAATAAAGAATGCAGAAATAAAAATGGAGAGAACCCAAATAGCAAGTTTTGTTTACAAAACAAAGAAGCCTAGGGGTTCCTGGGTGGCTCACTACATTAAGCATCTGACTGTTGACTTCTGCTCAGGTCATGATCTCAATGAGGTCATGAGATTGAGTCCCATGTCAGGCTCCCTGCTCAGCAGTTAGTCTGCTTCTCTCCTTCTCCCTCTCCCTCTACCCCCACCCCCACTCTGCTTGAATTCTGTCTCTAAAATAAATAAATAAATCTTAAAAAAAAGCCAAAAAAGCTCAATTTTTATTGATATTTGTTTTCTTTTGTTCTCCCACCACATACACACACTTTTTCTATTATATTTTGGGGGTGGGACAGATAAATGAAGGACCCGACTCCTCATTTTATGCTCACATGGTTTCTGGGTAATCTTTTGTACAACTGATGTACTTGTCAGAACCTCCAGAATTTTACATGCACATTTTGGATTTCCAGGCAAAAATAAAAATGCAATAAAAATGCTTGAAATGTTCCAGAGAAACATCAGTCTGAACTTTTTTTTTTTACAGTTATACCATGATTTAGTTGACATACACCACTTTTTTCCCCTTATAGTTTTTAAAAGTCTGATTTTTTTTTTTTTTTGGCTAAAATTCTGTCTCTTATTTTATGTATTGCTGTTTTGAGAAAGTCACTCAACATTTGTTACTTAAGGTAATGTTAAATAATCCCCTTTCCCTGTTTGAAGCACTAAAAGCCACGTGATGTGGATATATAAATGATTTCACTTAGACTTTTTGGAGTTTTAGTTAAAGGCCTATGGACTCACATTTTATGATAAATATTTTCTCCAAGATGTCCACCTGTGTCCTACTTAAAACTGTGGTCACTCCTAGATCTCAAAGGCACTTTTAGGCCAGGAGATCAAGAAAGACACACCCATGTGCATATAAACACATCCACACCTACACCCCCGCCCACACACAATTACTCTAAAACAAAATAAAACAAAACAAATAATTGCAAAATCAATGAAAAAAAAAAAAGATTTTTAAGATCACCATTTAAGAAGGGTGATGATATTCACAATAATTAGCCACCAGCAGTGGTGGAACATCATGGGGAGGTCTGGTGGTTTCCAGCGTAGCCGGTGAAGCCCAGGGCCTCCTCAGGGTTCCACTCAGCAGATTGTTTTCCCTGATTCAAGTAATTTCATTATGAAACCTGGTGAGAGATGATTCTCATCAGGAAACCTCACATTTAGTCATGCCCATAAATATTGGTGACATTACCTCATGAAGCTCTGAGGAGATTGCACCATATAACAGCAAAATTAGACATTTTTTTTTCAACTCGGCAAACAGCTTTGGGGAAATTTTATTACAAACCTCTGCAGTGTCAGAGCAATACTAATTATAGGCCTTTGTGGCCATGATATGGGAAATCCGTCCTCAGGGAATCTGTGTTCTTAGATATGGCAACCGGATTATTTAAAATCAATCCAAGGAAGCAGTTTTTCCCTTGTGTGGTGTAACAGTAATGCCCCACATTTTATATTTATAAGATTCATGTGTGTGTGCAATCTCAGTGTTTCATGGATGTCTCCTAATTAATCTTAGGACATGGCCTCACTCCCTATTTCTCAAGTGAGAAATTCAATGCCAATGCACCATGCAACTGTGAAATTGGCCCTGAAAAGGCAGACAGACCTGAGCCCGTACAGCACCGTCCCATCAGGGTGAAGGCGGATCATGCGGTTTTTCACTGTCACTCCATGCACAAATGACTTTTTGTCATTTAAGAAATATGTGTCAGGCACCCATAGCTGGTCAGCCACTCGATTGTCAAGCGTGAGGTTGAGCGGGATCCCAGAATAGGCAAGCCTTTTATCTCTCCAATATTGTTGAAAATACATGGTTAAGGTGTAATCCTAGGGGGAAAAAAGAAAAGAAAAAATTAGTTTGTGCTTAGCCACAGGCATATTTCCTCCATGACTGCTTAAATTCAGGTTGGAATTCAGGAGAAATGGATATTATTTTCAGGCAGGGTAGGAAACAGTGGTTGCTTTCTTGTAAATGCAGATACTAGGTTTAATAGGTGTAAATCATGTCTATATATCCTCTTTTTTTTTAAACCCTCTGTTTTATTTAGGTAAGAACCAGACTAGACAAATTGGCATTTAAACAATAGTCACAGAGATATAAAGGTCAAAAAATAATTTTTAAAAAGTCATCATATAACCAGGCTGCTGGCAGGACCCTGAGAGCTCCCGTAGGTCCGCTATCTCCCACCAGGCAGACAGGTGTCTTTACCACCCATGGCAAAGGAGCTCCATCTACAAATTCTGCAATGTAAGCCACTTTCACCCTTGCTCTCTGTGAGAGCTGTAAATAGAATCCCTCTGTAAACATGCACTGGAAACACAATGACCTGTGGGAGGTCTCCATGCCTTATTCATTACATTTTCTTCCAGAACGCCACAGCCATTTCTACACTAACTAGGTCATGTCATTACCTTGAGATGATGATATATTCATCAGGGGAAAATGGGAGCCTAGCTACAGTTGGAAAAAAGAGAAGGGAAATGGGCCATGGTGCAACCCCTACAGGCTTGCCAACAAAATAAGCAAGTATTTAGGAACATGATCCTACTTTTGTTCGCCTGTTTGTTTTTTGCAAAGCAATTAATGCAGTAAGAACGTGGAAAAAAGAAATCAGGCTAAGCATGAAAATTCTATTTTTAAATTTTTATTCTTTTTGGCAATCCCTATTCAAGTCTACAAAACTCAAGTCTGAAAATTTGGTAATATTTATGGGACATCTTGAGCCCCAGTATAGAAAGATCCAAGGTGAAAATCCAAAGGTAAGTAAGGTAAACTCTCTAACAAGGGAAGGGAAAATCACCATTTCACACAGGAGCTTCTGAATTCACACACTTATAGATGTCTGCAAACATCCTGGCTTTGTGGGCAATGAGAAGTGGGATTGCAAATCCATTGAATCCATCCTAGACACATGGGTCTTATGACATCCCAGCCAACACTCATTTTGCTGATTCACAGGGCAGTTCTCAGGGCTTGCTAATCTAATAATAATGCCTACTTATCACTGATCTCATGAGTGTTAGGGCATAGAAGCCTCTGAAATGGCAAAGAATATATCTGGATGGTCTTCTCCAGGTGCTCATAGGCAAGGTGACAAAACCAATAATGCTAAACAACTCAGCAAAATCAGTTTTAAGCTATAAGGGCCATAAAAAAAATCAGAGGAGGGAGGAAGCAGAAAAATTTAAATGGGCTGGGGAGTCCTTATAGAGGTTTTATCTGCAACTTGAAGGAGAGATAGGACTTGAAGGGATGAGAAGAAACACAGAGGAGTTTTTTCCCAGGTACTTACATGGGCAGAGCTCTGTGCCTGGCATGACTTATACGAATTGCACCCCCCCCCCAATTCTCACAGAAAAGGTAACATTAAAGATAGGCCATAGCTGGCCAGATAGAGGATGTGGGCCATGAAAAATAAATCATACAAAGATGTGGCTTTTATTGCACTGATTTTACTAAACTGATGAGAAACTTTCAGAAATGCAGTTTTGCCAGAACTTAGGATTCAGGAGAGGAAAAGGACAGAGTGGTGGGCAAGGCTGGACTCTGTAACAGTGACTAGAAGGTAGGAAAATTTGCATGCCAGCTCCACAGTCAGTGAAGCACTGAAGGTTTCAAGTAGCAAGTGACATAACCAAGTGTATTAGCCATGTCTTTTGTTTTCTGTTTTCTCATGCTTTAACTTCTAGACCCTGGTTAACCCTGGAGGGACTGCTTTAGCTTCCCTCAGGGCTAGCTAATTCCTAGAGATAGCAAACAATTCCGTCAAGCTCTAGACTGTGCTTTCCAAATGCAAACCAACCAATCCAGAGCTCACACCCCAAGTGCCCTCCTTATTGGGTTGTCACACCCAGGCCAATATTTGAACTATGTCCAAGTACCAGGCAACTGGGGACAGTCTAGACCCTAGAGTCCACTTTAATCATTCTAACTAACCAATCTTAAGCCTGCTTATCCAGCCTCCCATATTCCCATTCACTCCCATGGAAACCACAATAAAGCTCTTTGCCCACAGTTTCCCTTCTTCCCTGTGACCCACCCTGGTGCTTCCCTGTGTGCCCCACCATTCCCTGCAATGGATGCTATGCATACCTCCATTGAGATCTGTGGTTAACAAACTACCTTTTCAATGGCAGCTGTCTCCTGATCTGGTGGCCTTGTCATACCTAAGTATAATACAACCTATTTTAAACATAAAATCACAGATCAGGAAGGTAAGTTGTGCAGTGATTTATTTAATGGCGAAAAAGATGATGAGCAAAGGCCTAAATGGGTGGAGAGTGTTTGCTGGTGTGTGATAAGGGAGAACAAGTGCAAAAGGAATGCAGGGAAATCCTGAAAGTTCACAGATGTTAGGCTTGATGTATGGCCTCAGGCTATGAATGGACCACAGGGAGCACAATCACATCCCCTGCATATCCAAGAACGATGCTCAATGTAGGTGATGCATTTTAACGGAAACATTCAGAGTTTTGGTAGCATAACAAGATGGAAATAAATCAGCAATAGCAGCTAAAGGATTTTCAATTTGAATATAATGCTCCACATTACATTCTTATTGAAATAGAAGCATTTCACTTGCTTCTCTCTTTGGTCTCTAAGCCCACATCCTATGCCTGAATCATGAGTCTAGCACTTATCTGAGTTCCCTTTCAACTGGCGTTCACATGGGTTACCATGAGGATGGAGAGAATGTGTCAGTCTGCCCTAGGAATCCAGTTGTCATCCAGAGCCTGTGAGCTTGGGCTCCAGGTCTTATTTTAATTTGTGTTGTTCTCCACACCATTAACAGCACCTCTCGGTTTTGGTCTTGGGTATTTGCTGAGTTGACTTGAGTGGATTAGGGTTGTGGAGAGCTTAGGTAACAGAGAAAAACAGTATTTAAATCCAAACCTGCTGCATTAGTTGTGCCTTCTGAAGCAATTGCTTCACTACACCAGTGGGGACACTAGTCAGTATCACATTTCTTTCTCCTGTACAGATTGGTAGACAAAGGAAAGGTGACAGCAGACAGTAGGGCATGGTGCTGACTCCTGTGCTGGGCAGTGGTGAGCACCATGTATAATAATAATGACAGTAGCCATGAACATGTTCTGATCCCTTGGTATGTGCTATGCCTCCTGCTAGTGTCGTTTTGTTTAAACATAAAACAGGGATGATCAGTATTCTCATTATCATCCCCTCAATGAAGAAAAAAATTTAAAGAGCTCAAGTAATTTGCCTGTTCCTTTCCCCCTATGCCCCATTAAACAGTAGTAACTGGGGGGAATGGGATTTGAAGTTGGGGCTACATCCCTGCAGAGTGTGTCTCTCAACCTTAAAACCAAAGCTCTAAGGGACGGGGGGCTAAATAGTTCTATAATAATTCACATCTAGACTGAAATGAGCTTGATGCGAGGATGGTTTTGCAAAGATATCTTGAAGAGAGGAGAATCAAGTCATGTAGATAATGCAGTTTTTGAGGGGAATAAGAACTATGGCATCACTAAAGCCTCCCATCCCTGCAAACTTTTAGCACAGCTGCTATGTAGACAGATGCCTTGTGAAGTCCTCTTTTCTTCAGGGGGTCCCAGACAAGTTGATGCTTTCCACATTTGGAGCTCCCCAGAGCCTCTGTGACCCTTCCTTGCCTTTTCCATGGATTGGTCACCCGCAAATATGGTGTAGCTGAGGGGGTCCTGCAACGGGGGTGAAAGGGGACAGGGGAGATGCCTTGAAATGGCATTTCTCAAATGCAGGGCTTTTGGGGGCTCCAAGGGTCATGGGAATTAGAACCAGGCAATACTGGTGAGTCTGATACTGGTGGTGAATGCCAGCATCTCCACTCCTTGGGCCTCTGCAGAGCTTACCATGTCCCTGACTTCCATCTTTCCTGCTCTGGTGATGTGATCCACCTGAGTACAGGGAGGGGTCTTCAGTCACACTGACATAGAACTCTCAGATACCAAAAGCCTCTGCCAGGGTGGGAGGGAATTGTGATTGTCTCCTCCTTTCCCACCTTTGCCCTTTGCAGAAGAAACTAAATCTCCTAGGGAGAGACATTAGAGAGGAGTGGAGTATAGAGAGAAGCTAGCATTAGGAGGTATGGGGGCCAAAGAGGGTCAGAAGGAGAGTAGGGTCCAGTGTGGGGAAAAGTGAGAATATAGAAGAAAGGGCTCGAGGGACTAGTGGGCTTCTAGGAAGAGGGGGGGAACATGGGGTATCCAAGACTCTGTGAGGAATACAGAGGAATGAGGTGCAGGAAACGGTAGGGCTTGGGGAGAAGCAGAAGTCTGGGAGGAGCAGGCTCATGAGAGCAGTGGGTATCCAGGAGGGGTGAGGGACAGGGGACAGTGTGATGGGTATAGGCTCCAGAAACCTCATCCCGGGAGGATGGGTTTAATTAGATTAGCACACAGTAGGAAGAGACAGTCTGCTTTCTGGCATTGACCCTTGACTGTGGCACAACAAGCCATCTCAGCGCATCTAGACCGAGCATGCTGGCAGAAGGAGGAGGGAAGTAAGGTCCTAGAGATCAGGACTTACAGAAATAGCTGCCAGTGGAGGTACAATGACAGACCCTGTGCTCAGGAGACCCAGAATCCCCTCTGCTGTGGGGCCATTATGGATTGAGAGGGGTAACCTTCACTCCTAGCCCTGCCTCAAATTATTCAGACCTGGCTAGGAATAGGCCAGAGTTCCTGGATAAGTCACCAGCCCAGCCCAGGGTCCCTGGGTTTGGAGCTAGTGGGCTGAGACAGCAGTGGGTGGGGCAGGAAGAGGCAGACAGTCTGGGGCTGCTAAAAAAGGATTGTTGGCACTCACAGCTCTTGAAGCCCCAGTGGCTGGGGTCAAGGAACAGGTATTCTTGAGTATGAGCCATTCACCTGCCAAGTGTTTACACATAGGTGATAATCCTTTCAAAATCTCCTGAGAATATAGAAACAGCAGCAGTAACTACAAAAATAACAAAATAAAACCTCAGCCCATCTTTTGGGCATTCAGGCAGCTCAAATAAATTGCAATAAGAGATAAACAACAAAGTTTCTTTCTGCTTGTGGAAATCTCTCCACATTTGTCACATTGAAATAACAAGAATACATATCTGAAAGTGGAAATACTGCTCATTATTCTGCAATTAAGAAATTGACGAAATTTCCTCAGTGCAGGAAATGAAAACAAAATTTACTAACCCTGAGAAAGAAATGCAATCTCTAAACCACATTTATATATCTAGCTGCAGCTGTGAAAGCCACAGGATACCTACATTTGCATCTAGTTCAGTAAGCTTATGATTCAAAACCTTACAGGTAAGTTGTTCTCAGATTAGGGAAATTTGTTCTGAAAAGTTTACATAAGACCTAGGTCATAGGGACTTCTTTGTAGGCATTTCTGCAACTAAGTTTACACTGGGGGAATCTTGGCACTTCTTTTAACAAAATTTAGAAAATTCTAAGCCATTTTTTTTAATTATCAAAAAAATGAGTATCCAACATTACATCTATCTCTCCTCCCACAACACACTTCATTGGTACTGAGGTTCTCATTTGTTGAATCCATATGGTGATTTTTCCTAAGAAGGCATGACTCATCTCCTTCTGCTATCCTCTCTTCCTCCCCTAACCTCCTTCAAGCATTCACTGAGTATCTCCAAAGGCCAGGGACCATGCAGGGTGCTAGGGAGTCAGAGATAAGGAAGACATAATTTGTAACTAACTTTAAGTAGTTCATGATCCAGAAGTTAGATATAAAATTGAACCAAAGAAAATGAAAGTGATTAAGAGAAGGAGCTTTAGAATCAAACATGTTCAAGTTTCAAGTCAGCCTCTTGTTGGCTGGGCATATGTACATGAGCCATTTCACTGCCCTAAGTCCACTTACTCTATCTGGTAAGACTGCCTGTCACACACTCTTAAAGGCTTAGAATGTGGAGGGCATCCATTAGGAGTCAAGGAATGCACAATAATGCCAAGGAAGTGTATATTTAAGGGATATCTATTAAGTCTGGGCCTGGTAGGGAAGGAGGCTGGTGCACAAATGAGAAGGAAGGTAGCTGAGATGCTCTTATCTTCTTATAATTGTTATACTGCCCAAAGATACATAGTTTGCATTTTTTATTCATCTACCTCAGTGGTAAATGTATTCAAAAGATGATCCAGTCACCTCTATAGTTACGAGTTCCTTGGTCCCCTATAGCCACCTGAAAAACTGGCATAGGATATAAATTACTTTGAACATATGTTTTTCTTTTCACAATGAATAGATAGGATAGATATTTTTCTAGAGTCCGTTAAGTCTGAAAAGCAAAATGATTATACTGGCCTACATTCAAAGGACACACACACACACAAAAGGTAGTATCAGAAGAAACTGAGAATTCAACATAAGCCATAACATTTTTACTAAGTGACACTTCCACAGCCCCTTTCATTGTAAATTGGTGGCCGTGTATAGCCTTTTTTTTTTTTTTTAAGACACGTTAATCTCCCAAACTGGGCACCAAGGCACCAGGACACAGAAGTATCCCCACTTTCCATTCCCAGGTTTCTCCACTGGTGTCTCTGACCCATTGCACTTTTCTGAGATTTGCATGGATGGATCCTTCTGAACCTTTCCATCCAGATGCCCCACAGGCAACCCAAACTTAGTATGTCCAAAATTAACTCATTATCTTTCTGCCCCAAATCTGTTTCTCATTCTGTACCACCATTCTGTACCCACTTATTTATTCTTTTTTTCCCCATTTATTTATTCCTAATCAAACCACAACCAGAGGCTGCATACCAACCTCTTCTTTCTTTCTCATCTCACATTCAACATTTATTCAGTCACTGGGTTCTGTTGATCCTATTTCCTAAATGCCTTCCATATCTAGAACTGGTCCATGAGTCAGCAGCAGCAGTACAGAGACTTGAGAGTGTTCCCATTGATACCCCATGATTAAAGATAAGCTCTTGGACTCTCACATTGCATCCAAGAACACTTACCCATGTCTAGAGCAGGGTGAGTCTAACCCAGACCTCAGATATATAATGGGTTAAATACAAGAATATAAAAGATGATCAGATGTCTCACACTCTGTATGGGAACAGATGTTTCAACTCAGCACAAACACCATATGAATGAAATTTTGGACTGTGCTTGTAAACTGGGGAGTCAGTGCATATTCTCCTTTATTCTAAAAAAGTATTTATCTGAATAATACTCACTCAAGACACCAGACTGTTTAATAAATTATGTATATATTAATATATATAAAAATAATATGCATGCACATGTATTTATATAATCTGCAACATGTGTGTATATATAATCAGATACATAAGTTTATTTTCCAGCAACTATCTTTACTTATTTTTTTAAAATTTTATTTCTTTATTCATGATAGACACAGAGAAAGAGAGAGAGAGAGAGGCAGAGACACAGACAGAGGGAGAAGCAGGCTCCCTGCAGGGAGCCCGATGAGGGACTTGATCCCTATCCCAGAATCGCGCCCTGAGCCAAAGGAAGACACTCAACCATTGAGCCACCCAGGCGTCCCTCCAGCAACTGTCATTAATTAATAGGCTTCCAAAAGGGGATGGGATATCTCTTAAATATTTCATTCATCCAAAGATGCTCCAAGAACTGGCTGTTGAGAGACAGCCATATTGCTTGTGCAAGGAATCCTCAACACTTCTATATTTGAGGGATACTTGAACTGGTGGAATGTTACACTTGGAGACTTGTGAGAGATTTATCTACATTCTGACTATATGGTGTTTATCAAGCCTCTGTGCTGTTCCCTTGCTTGAGCATGGTGCCTGCACATGGCCATTAGGTTAAAGATTTTACCTCTTTAAATAGTGATGGTCATCTTTTGGGTTACATGACTTCTAGAGTTCATATTATTAGATTTGCTGAACTGAATATCACTTAAAATCACTTCTCTTTAAATTCCTTCAAAAGAGCAAACAAGGAAAAATAGGATTCAACAGAGAGAAGGGTATGTATTTATCACAAAATAAAGGATGAATATTCCCATTTTAAATGAAGAACCCCTCTCAGCACTTATACTGTGAGAATTCAATGCCTTTGCTTTTATATATGTGCCTCTGTATCAGGATTTAACAATGGATTTCCTCTTCTCAGAGACAAATCATGTGGATGCCACACATTTTAAAGTACTTTCAGTTTCTAAGAAGATGTGCTATTTTTAGATAGCAAGCCCATTCATTTCTGAGATCATGTCTATTTCTGGTTTCTACCCAGAACCTGTTAGGTTATTGCTATTAGATAAGTCACAATATTAACAATATTATATTTTATATACTGAGAAAATATTGACGATAATCATTCCTTTTCTGAACTGTTATTAATTTCAGCAGAAAAGTTTGGATGGACATTACTGCATGGAACTACATGAAACAGTCCTATCCTTTGGGACACTGTAAGCAAAGCTTGGGTAGCCAGGTAAAAAAACTGCAATACTGATTTTCATACATTCAGTCAAGCACAAATGCCTAAGGAAGGAGAAACATAAGTGCTAAATTTTAGATAGGAGAGGAATGAAACTTTACTCCTGCTTTTTTAAACAAAGGACCTAGTACTCCCATTTTGCACTGGACCCTGTAAATTATGTAGCTGGCCCTATATGAGAGTAGTCAACTGTCCTTTGTTTCACCCATGACTGATTTATGCCTTCTTCCAGCATCCATGAAACTGCGGGTGAAATCCTAGACCAATCACTGCCCTTGACGCACAATTTTTTGCTTTTCTTCCTACTCAACTGGCCCATCCTCTTTGTCACTCACCAAATCTTTCTTTTCTTAATGCCAGGGTGCCCCACGGCTCCTCATTCTGTACCACCATGCACCTACTCAATCAAACCTCCAACCCTTTTCTTCTCTATCTGCACTCACTTCCTTAGTTATCTCTTTTAGGTTTATGGCTTCACATGCTATCTATATGCTTAGGATTCCCAAATTTTATCTCCAACCTGATGAATAAACTCTAGAATCAACTAATTCATATTGAACTAATGCTAATTTCACCTTAAGAAAAGATTCACTTATAGTCTTCCCAATTCATTTGATGGTATTCCATCCTTAGAGTTTTTCAAATCAGAATCTCGTTCTCTTACATTCTGCCTCAATCCATAAGAAATTCTGTTGATTCCACATTAAAACCAGATTGTGGTTCAGCCACTTCTCACTGCCATTGCTATCACCCTGATCAAACATCAACTTTCTTCCCACCATACTACCAAAATCTCCTAACTGGTTCCTTGAACATCTCTTCTCCCACAGTCCTGTTTCCAACACAGCATCCAGAGTAACTATTAATGATTTAAATCAGATTATCCGCTCCTGTGTTCAAAACCATACAATGGCTCCTTAGGTCACTGAAAAATAAAGCCCAGGTAAGACATGCTCTGGTCCACTTACCACCTCTCTGGCCTCTTCTTTACTAACTTCATTTCAGCAACAATACTCTTTTACTCTTTTGTTCTCAAACAATCCAGATATTTTCCTACGCTAGGATCTTTGTATTAACTATGCCCTCTTCCTGTAACTCTCTTTCCCCAAATAACCTTCCTCACCTTAATCTTACTTCCTCACCTTAGTCTTTACTCAAATTTACTTTTGAATAAGCTGTTCCTAATAATGGCAGTCTTCATCCCCTGCACTTTTCCACCCTGTTAACCCTGTTCATATTCTAGATGATATATGTATTTATTAAATTTTTAAACTATGTGTATTTTCTTTCTCTCATGCTAGAATGTATGCTGCGTGAGTACAGGAACTTTGTCTATTTTGCTCACTGATGTATTTCAATTGCAGTGCTAGGACAGTGCCTTATATATGTCAAAGGTTTCATAAACATTTGCTGAACAAGTGAGCAGAACTTCTATAATACCTGAGTTGCCAGCACGTCCCTTCATAAAAGTTCTGCATGTGTCTCCACCCAGTGTTCCACATTGGTTGATAACCTCAGGTCACTTCCAGTGAAAATTTCTCTGCAGTTTAAAGTCAATCCCCAAATCCAGATTAGTATAGGCATGTGATACAAATTCTCAGGGAAGATGTCTTTCATGTCACCTAAAGTTCAGGTAAGACAGACACATTTATTTATCATCTCCCCTTGATATAAGTCCCTTTGGGGGAACTTTTTCCTACAATACCATTTCAGTGATGTGTGGCCCTTGAGTGCACCAGCTCTATGGAGACACAATTTCAACATTCTGCTTTATAAAGTTCCTTAGTTTGGTCTCTTATTTCTGCATTGTCATTAAAGCAAGTCAACGAGTCACATTGGGCCAATGACCCTAGGCTTCCAGTCTTCAAGTGTAGCTTATAATACTTTTATCCTCAGCTTTCTTTTAAAAATATGTCCTTTTTTTGTGGCTCCTGGAGCTTTCTCTTTATTTTCCTATACATTAAGGGATACATTTCAATAATGTCTTTTATGCTAAACATTTGCAGCATGGCTGGAGGCTCCTTCTCCAAAAGACACTCTGCTCAGCCTCAGAGACACTCCTTCTTCCTGGTCTTGTACTACATTGGTCTTTCAGCTCAGGGCTCCTGTGCTTCTAACTCCCATCTATATCTCAATGTTGATTGCCTCAGGCTTCTCCCTGCTTCTCTCCTCTTTCTTCCTCTTTTCCATGGTGATCTCACTCAACCCAAAAATGTTCAACAAAACATTTAGTTAATGTCTCCCTATTTTTATCTGCAAGCCAGGTATCCCTTCTAGCACTAACTCCTTATCCAATTGCTCTTTTGACAGCTCTTTTGATAGTGACTTTGCCATCTTTACTCTTTTTCTTTCCTTATTCCTAGTCCAATTCTAGGGCCCAATCTAACTGGCTGGGATCAGAACTGGAGGAGGTAAGGCCCAGCACTGGCATTTTTTAAAAGTTCCATTCGTGATTCTTATTTTTGCATGCAATTAGTCTTTACACCATGAATTCACATTCTGATCACTATTTTAAACTTAAAATTATACAGAATCCCTTCCCTTCATTAAAATCAGTAAACTCAATTTCCTAACATCAACAGTCTATATTTAGAAAGCATGCACATGTACTATAACACAGACATATGGATAGCTCCTGCCATTCTCTGCCATAGAGAGGAGAGTCTGTGCTGTGTGAGTTACAAGAACACAATCTTCCCCATTTGTTTCTGAGATTCTAGTGGATGCCAATGTGTCCTGCTGCAAACTGCTTCAAGCGGTCTCAACAAAAACCATCAACTCTGTCAAGTAGCTAACATGACAATTTGAAGACATGGGTCAGGACTCTAGGATTACTGGTTTCTGGCACTGCTTCAGCACAGGTGTCTGAGAACTGCCTCAGAGCATGGATGTCCTGACTCGTTCCAAGTCCTGATTCTATAAATAACCATGGCCTCAACCTAACTCACGCTGCTACTGTGTCATCACACTCACGAGCTGTTTTGTAAAAAAAGAGATATGAACATTTCAGAATATCTATTCAGTACACGTTAATTTGCTTACTGTTTATATCATTTTATAAAGGATCTTTTAAAATTGTACAGTGTATTCATATAGTTTGTTTACACAGAAATCCAGCATTCTCATGATATTCAGACATTCTTGTATATTCAACTATTGCATGAATGGTTGTGCTTTAAGCTACTGCATGCTGGTTGTGTTTATTTTAATTCTTCTAATATCTGCTTCTGGTAAATGTAAACAGATGTTTCTAATTACTCCTTTTCAGTACTTATGCCTTCACATCATGCATGCACAAGGAAGATTTAGGATTCATGAAGAGGTGAAATGTTTATGGTGCCAACAGAAGTCATGAAAGGATGATTCTGATTGTTAAGATGCCTATCCTTTGCATTGGAAGTTGGTAAATAACAAGAACTACTCGATTATTCAAAGGGAAGAGCATTGTTTTAAGAAAGCAAGTGAACTCTGTAGGCTGGCTATCGTGGTCCTGGTAAACTTCTGACACTATTCCTATACATACGAGTTCAAAGGCGTCATCAAGCAGAGCTGTGGACCAGGGGAGAGGGCTCTATCCATTGACAATAAGCTTTCATAAAGCATCCAGATGGTGATTTAAAGTAGCAAACGGTCTCTATTTACCAAGGTGCTGGTTAGAACATCAGCTATCAAGTTAATTGTACATTTTCCTGATAATTGTGAATAATGTTGGCTATTAAAATGCAGGTTTTCCATATGTGACTTGCCTCATGTTGGATAACAGCTATACTATTTTTAGTATGAGAACAATAATTCTAAGCATCCTTTATGTTTCTCGTTCCCTTGCAGGCAGTCACAGGATCCACAAAGCTAGGATTTAGTCATTGTGCCACTGATTATACAGCTTGTAGACACATCATTTCCCTTCCCCTGAGTTTGGAATTGTGCATGCCAGACTCAGTTGTAACACAACCAAAGTTGTCAATTAATTAACTGCTGTGTTAATTAGAATTAGAGTTTATAATTTATAACCAGCAATATAATTAATGGCTGGTAATTTAATCAGCCATGATTCACTTGCTTTATATTCACCTTTAAAATCATGAAACTGTTGGTACTTAACATGTATAGTGTGTGATGTCACAAAAACCACAATCCTTTTGTGGTCTCCTGTTATGCTCTGACAGAAAATGTAACTCCATATCCTTAAAAAGGCCATTTATGAAGATGAAATGAAACGGTACTGTGAGTGATAGACAGCTGTAAAAGTCCTTACACTTATATCCAGCCCTCATAGCTATTATCAAATTTACTTTTATGAAGGACAACCTGTGATGATCTGATTGCCTTTCTGTACAAGACATGAGCCAGAGAAACAATGTCTGGAACCTGGTGACATCTGATGACTTCTCAGACCTGAAGCAAATGTTAGGAGGTTCTTTAGAACAGGCTTGACAGAGCTGCTTCAGGGACCTATTTCTCAGGGATGCCCTCCTCCTGGACAGGCTGGATGAGGGTGAGAGAGTAAGGAAGCGGGGGGAGAGGGTATAGGATTGACTGGGGTAGCTGAGGTTCAAAGATGAGCCAAGGGAAAGGACACTAGAATACAGGGTCAGCAATCCTGTGGAATACAAACTCATGGTCAGAATTAGGTTCCCAGAATCATTCTTTGCCTATCAAATGTCCATGACTAAACCCCTGGACCTGTGAAGATCACATCCACTCAGGTCTGTTTCATTAGCACATGTGAGTCACAATGGATGTGTCAAGGGGTGGATGACAATTTCCCAGTCACACCAGTCTACCAATTCATGGCTGGGCCAGTAACAGGTGCAATTGGCTTTCCCTAGTTGACAGAAGAGAGCTGACAGCAAGATGCATACACAGCTGCAGAGTGTCCTGCCGTAATGAAGTAGCATTAAGAATAAAAAAACGGAATGCACACATGCAGCACCTGCACCCACACACACACATATGTATGTGTATATATGTAAATGTAAATACACACAAATATACAATTCCAAACTCAACGGAAGGAAAATGTATCTAAGCTGTGACTATCAGCTAAAAGAATGTATTAGCAGCACAGTGGCTAAATCTTAGGTGTGCAGTTGGGAAAGCTGAAAAAGCTTGCAAAGGAATGAGAAACAGAAAGAACACTTTGAATTACTGTTCTCACTCTAAAAATAGTTTAGCTATCTGCCTATCTATCTGCATTTACATATCTGCACACACACACACACACACACACACACACCAAGGCAGTACTAGATAGCTATACCAGTATGTAATTATTAAATATTGTGAGTTATTGCAAAAATGATATTGAACTAGTCAATGGCCAGGCACTTATTAAATTAATTCATTTATTCATGAACTTAGTCGTTCAGTTTTGAATTCATCCATTCACTTTCTATTCACCATGACCAAGTGGGATTTATCCCTGGGATGCAAGGCTGGTTCAATACTGGTAAAAACAATCAATGTGATAGATCATATCAATAAGAGAAAAAACAAGAACCATATGATTCTCTCAAAAGATGCAGAGAAAGCATTTGACAAAATACAGCATCCATTCCTGATCAAAACTCTTCAGAGTGTAGGGATAGAGGGAAATTCCTCATATCTTAAAAGCCATCTATGAAAAGCCCACAGCAAATATTATTCTCAGTGGGGAAAAACTGAGAGCCTTTCCCCTAAGATCAGGAACAAGACAGGGATGTCCACTCTCACCACTGCTATTCAACATAGTACTAGACGTCCTAGCCTCAGCAATCAGAAAACAAAAGGAAATAAAAGGCATTCAAATTGGCAAAGAAGAAGTCAAACTCCCTCTTCCCAGATGACATGATACTGTACGTAGAAAACTCAAAGGACTCCACCCCAAGATTGCAAGAACTCATATAAGCAATTCGGCAATGTGGCAGGATACAAAATCAATGCTCAGAAATCAGCGGCATTTCTCTACACTAAGAATGAGACTGAAGAAAGAGAAATTAAGGAGTCAATCCCATTTACAATTGCACCAAAAAGCATTGGATATCTAGGAATAAACCTAACCAAAGAGGTAAAGGATCTATAACCTAAAAACTACAGAACACTTCTGAAAGAAATTGAGGAAGACACAAAGCGATGGAAAAATATTCCATGCTCATGGACTGGAAGAATTAATATTGTGAAAACGTCAGTGTTACCCAGGGCAATTTACACATTTAATGCAATCTCTATCAAAATACCATGAACTTTCTTCAGAGAGTTGGAACAAATCATCTTAAGATTTGTGTGGAATCAGAAAAGACCCCAAATAGCCAGGGGAATATTAAAAAAGAAAACCATAGCTGGGGGCATCACAATGCCAGATTTCAGGTTGTACTACAAAGCTGTGGTCATCAGGACAGTCTGGTACTGGCACAAAAACAGACACATAGATCAATGGAACAGAATAGAGAATCCAGAAGTGGACCCTCAACTTTATGGTCAACTAATATTCGACAAAGCAGGAAAGACTATCCACTGGAAGAAAGACAGTCTCTTCAATAAATGGTGTTGGGAAAATTGGACATCCACATGCAGAAGAATGAAACTAGACCATTCTCTTACACCATACACGAAGATAAACTCAAAATGGATAAAAGATCTAAATGTGAGACAAGAGTCCATGAAAATCCTAGAGGAGAACACAGGCAACAGCCTTTCTGAACTTGCCCACAGCAACTTCTTGCAAGATACATACATGAAGGCAAGAGAAACAAAAGCAAAAATGAATTATTGGGACTTCATGAAGATAAGAAGCTTCTGCACAGCAAAAGAAATAGTCAACAAAACTAAAAGACAACCTAGAGAATGGGAGAAGATATATGCCAATGACCTATCAGATAAAGGGCTAGTATCCAAGATCTATAAAGAACTTATTAAACTCAACAGCAAAGAAACAAACAATCCAATCATGAAATGGGCAAAAGACATGAACAGAAATCTCACAGAGGAAGACATAGACATGGCCAACAAGCACCTGAGAAAATGCTCTGCATCACTTGCCATCAGGGAAATACAAATTAAAACCACAATGAGATACCACCTCACACCAGTGAGAATGGGGAAAATTAACAAGACAGGAAACAACAAATGTTGGAGAGGATGTGGAGAAAAGGGAACCCTCTTATACTGTTGGTGGGAATGTGACCTGGTACAGCCACTCTGGAAAACTGTGGAGGTTCCTCAAAGAGTTAAAAATAGAGCTACCCTGTGACCCAGCAATTGCACTTCTGGGGATTTACCCCAAAGATACAGATGCAATGAAACCCCAGGACACCTGCACCCCAATGTTTATGTAGCAGCAAAGTCCACAATTGCCAAATTGTGGAAGGAGCCTTGGTGTTCATCGACAGATGAATGGATAAAGAAGATGTGGTCTATGTATACAATGGTATATTACTCAGCCATCAGAAAGAACGAATACCCACCATTTGCTTCAACATGGATGGAACTGGAGGGTATTATGCTGAGTGAAGTAAATCAATCGGAGAAGGACAATCATTATATGGTTTCACTCATACAGAGAATATAAAAATAGTGAAAGGGATTATAGCGCATAGGAGAGAAAATAACTGAGAAAAATCAGAGAGGATTACAGACATGAGAAACACCTAACATGGGAAATGAACATGCGGTAGTGGAAGGGGAGGGGGGCCGGGGTGATGGGTTTACTGGGTGACGGGCACTGAGGGGGGCATGTGGGATGAGCACTGGGTGTTATACTATATGTTGTCAAATCGAACTCCAATAAAAAATATACAAAAAAAATTTTAAATTAAAAATGTACATTAATTATACAATTTAAAAAACATTCACTTTCTATTCATTTATTTACTACATTTGCCTGACCAAGCTTATAAGAGGAATACTTGTTAAGAATTCAGTCCACAAGACATGTGACACTTTTATTTAGATCCACTTCAAGCCCCATCTTTTCTCACATCGAAATCTTTTAAAGGTCCATCTTTTCCTTCCATTCTTTCCCCCCGCTCCTGGTCAGTTCCCTCATCATCATCCCTAGGCAATACAGTGTAGCACCTCCCTCTGCCTCAAGATAGCTCCTCTTGGCCACTCGTTAAAATGGTCTCCAGTCCTTGCTGTTCAGTCCCACTTCATGCTGTTTGCATCTCAGATAGCACAGAGAAATGTGTCTCTAGCCTAGCTGTAGGCTCTCTTCTTCGGAGTCCCCATGTGCTCCAGTCCTGGCCAGGAACTGCGGCTTAGGCCTTCAAATGCTTGCTTTTCTCAGTCTGTGTTTCCAGGACTCCAGCAGGTGGGATCCTGCCAGGGTGACCCATTCTGCATCTGCAAGTAAACCTGATACTGGGCTCATCATTGCTTGAGCCAAAAACCTGCTCTTCTTCGGCAACTAAGTGTTCTCCTGCCCAGCACATGACTACAAACTCCAGCTGGTCCACATGAGCTTTGTGGTTGATTTCCCAACTGCACTGATACAGCCACTCTGTCTGATTTCCTCCACATTACCCTGCCATTTCCATGGTCAGCCCTCTTTATATTTTTACCATTTTACAAGCTTTTCCTACCCCATCCCATCTTTCTGCAAAGAACACAAAAGGGGCACATCCAGCATGGAGTTTCTTGGACACTCCTCCACTGTGGATTCATTTGGATCCTCACTTAAAATAAGGAGGTTGTCCTTGATGACCACCAAGATTAATAAAATTTTACAATTCTCTAAAACATCACAAGATATATGTAACAGTTTACCAAGTAATTGCTATTTGTTTCATGAACACCTCATGGACCCTTTCTGAGTTACAGGAGATAATCAGTATATAATGGTTAAAACACAGTCACAGGGTTGTGGGTGCTGGAAAACAGAAGCAAACAATGCAAAAGGACAATGAGCAATCAGAGATGGAAAACCCATTTTGAGCACATCCACTGAGTAACCTTAAATCCTCAAGGACAGAGCCACTTATTAGTGCAAACTGAAAATAGCAGCCCTGGGCATCAGCCAAAAAGAAGTCTTCAGCTCTGAGCAGGAACAATTTTCTTCCTGTGGTGTCTTCAGACTCCCTCATGGTACACTGAGGTCAATGCTGTTAGCATCTGCATTCCCTCTGAGCATAGGAACATGATAGAACCAATATGCAACTCAAAACACATTCTCTGGGTTAAAGGATGACTATGTGTGTGTGTATGTGTGTATATTGTGGAGATTCACTCCACAGGTTTTTAGTAGAATTAGCCTTATTGGTGACCTCAGTCTAAACTCCAAGGTACAAATCTTCTCACTCTGTTGTTACTTTTTCACGTAAACATTATTGATGACCATATATATGTCATTACCAATACATAGGAGATGGAATTCAAAGGGAAATAAGACATTGTCAGCGTTCATTATGAGTAGTATCCTTTAAAAGGGGGAAATTTGGGCATAGACACTACACAAGGAGAATAGCTGTGAACATAAAGGTGGAAATTGGAGTGATGCTTCTAAAAGCCAGGGAACCCAAAGATGGCCATTAACCACCACAGGTTAGGAGAAGAGCCTGGAACAGATTCTCTCTCATAGGCCTCAGAAGGAGTCAATCCTGGTGACACCTTAATCTTGAATTTCTAGACTCCTGAATTCTGAGAAAATAAATTTTAGTTGTTTAAGCTACCTGGTCTGTGGTATTTTGTAATAACAGCCCTAGCAAACTATTATACTACCACGGACCATGAGGGTGTGGTGACAGCAACAGAATGTCACAAATGCTGTTAGAAGGCTATTATCAAAAAATAAGAGCAAAGGAATGCTGGTGAGGATGTGGGGAAGAGGGATCCCTGGTGCTCTATTAGTGGTAATATAAATTAGTATAGCCACTATTGAAAATGAAATGAAGTTCCACAAAAAAAAATTAAAAAATAGAACCATATGATCTAGTAATACCGCTTCTGAAAAGATATCCAAAGAGGATGACATCACTAACTCAAAAAGATATGTGCACCCCTATGTTCACTGCAGCATTATTTACAATAGCCAAAACATGGAAAGAACTGAAATGTCCATCAAAAGATGAATGGATAAGGACAATATGATATAGGGCACCTGGATGGCTCAGTCATTGAGTGTCTGCTTTCAACTCAGGTTGTGGTCCCGGGTCCTGGGATCAAGTCCTGAATCGGGCTCCCTACAGGGAAGCCTGCTTCTCTCTCTGCCTATGTCTCTGCCTCTCTGTGTCTCTCATGAATAAATACATAAATAAAATCTTTAAAAAAATTTTTTTTAATTAAAAATAAAAAGAATGCGATATATATGTATACATATGTATATATCTACATACAATGGAATATTACTCAGCTATAAAAAGGAAAGAAATTCTGCCATTTGAGGCAACATGCATGGGCTTTGAGAGGATTATGCTAAGTGAAGTAAGTCAAAACAGAGAAGACTAATACTGTATGATCCATTTATATATGGAATCTAGAAAAGCTGAACTCATAGTAGATTGGTGGTGGGATTGATGGGTGGGGGAAAATGGGGAGATGGTGGACAAAGAGTACAAATTTTCAGTTATAAGATCAGTTCTGAGGATACAAGTTCTGGTGATTATAATTAAAGTTGATAATAATGTATTATATACTTGAATGCTATTGTGAGAGCACAGCTTTAATATTCTCACCATAATAAAACAACAAAATGGTAATTATGTGACATGAAAGATGTGTTAACTAACCTCAGTTGTTCTTCTGGTCTGGTGTATGTGTGCATGTGTGTGTGTACCCAGAGATAAGTACTAGTTAACAGAAATTAAGTCATCTTTATTATGCCTATTATTTTTATACATATTATATAAATATACTTACATATTCATAGCCTATATATATTATTTACATATTATGCCTACTATCATTTATATATTATATATTTATATATATTGAAGCATACTTGGCATACAATATCACATTAGTTTCACGTGTACATGAAACTTGCCTGATTTGTTCATGCCTCTTATTTTAATTAGGAATACATTTAAAATTTATTTCCACATTCCAAATAATGAGATTTATTTTTAATAGTGTGATATAATTTATATACAAAAAAATTCACCTGTTTTAAAGGATGCAATTAGATAATTTTGTAAATTTGCAAATTTCACCATTTTATTTTATTTTATTTATTTTTTTAAATTTATTTTTTATTGGTGTTCAATTTGCCAACATATAGAATAACACCCAGTGCTCATCCCATCAAGTGCCCCCCCTCAGTGCCCATCATCCAGTCACCCCCACCTCCTGCCCGCCTCCCTTTCTACCACCACTTGTTCGTTTCCCAGAGTTAGGAGTCTCTCATGTTCTGTCTCCCTTTATGATATTTCCAATTTTAGAACATATCCACCATCCCAAATATAAACTATGTATCTGTTTGTAGAGACTCTCTATTCCACTATTATCACCATAAGCAACCACTAATTTACTTTTTTGTCTGTAGATTTTCCTCTTCTGGACATTTCATAGAAGTGGAACCATACAGCATGTATTACTTTGTTGGCTTCTTTCATTTAGAATAATATCTTTGATGTACATTTATTTGGAGCATATGTTAGTGCTTCATTTATTTTTAGTGCCAAATATTTATTACACAGTATGAGTCTAAACCAGTTTGTTCATGCATTTATCAATTGGTGAACATTTGGGTATTTGAATACTCACTTTTTGGCTATTGTGAATAATTCTGCTATGAACATTCATGTACAAGTCTTTTGTGGGCAAATGTTTTCTTTTGGGCACATACCTAGAAGTGGAACTGCTGGATCATATGGTAACTAAGAAAAGTGCCTGTTTTTCCAAAGTAACTGCATCAGTTTAAGTCACCCCAGCAATATAAGGGTTCCAATATTTCTACATCCTTGCAAACCCTTGCTATTTTCTTTCTTAATTTGATTACTATGATCATCCTAATAGGTAGGATATGGGTATCTTATTTTGGTTTTAATTTGCATTCCTCCCCCTTCTTTTTTATTGGCCATACATTTAATGTCTTTAAAAAGTGCTTTCAGAATCTTTGTTGCATTTTTATTATGTTGCAAGCACTCTTTATGTGGTATAAACATAAGTCCTATGTCAGTAATACGCTTTGCAAATATTTTCTCTGTGGCTGTAGATTATCATCCTCTAGCAATATTTTGAAGAGCTTAAATTTTAAATTTTGACAAGTTCAGGGATCCCTGGGTGGCGCAGCGGGTTGGCGCCTGCCTTTGGCCCAGGGCGCGATCCTGGAGACCCGGGATCGAATCCCACATCGGGCTCCCGGTGCTTGGAGCCTGCTTCTCCCTCTGCCTGTGTCTCTGCCTCTCTCTCTCTCTCTGTGACTATCATAAAAAAAAAAAAAAATTAAAAAAAATAAATTTTGACAAGTTCAAATTACCAATGTCGTTTGCATTTTTTAATTGCTTGGACTTTTGATGTCATATCTAAGAAATTTTTATTAAACCTAAGATCAGGAAGACTTAGTCCTACTTTTTTCTTCTCTATATGTTTTATACTTTCAATTTTTACATTTAGCTCTAGGATCCACTCTGAGTCTGTTTCTTGTGTGCAGATCTCTTATGTATAACTTTGTCAAAGAAAGGAAAAAGAGTGCTTAATCCTGGTAAAGAGAAGTTCAGGTACAAAAACTAGGCATTCTACAGAAATAGTACAGTTTGAAATCAGGAAT
Organism: Vulpes lagopus; assembly: GCF_018345385.1. Lineage (NCBI taxonomy): Eukaryota > Metazoa > Chordata > Mammalia > Carnivora > Canidae > Vulpes > Vulpes lagopus. The sequence continues at coordinate 94,116,986 of NC_054827.1, read as the reverse complement.
GCAATTTACAGGGTAAACTGAAGAGACAGCCATTCTCAAGAGATGAAACGTAGACCAAGACAGGAACTGGGGGTGTAAGGAAACACAGGATCTCAGAGCCAATCTTGTCAGGTCAGCAATGGGGACTGTGCCTAGGAACCCAAGAGCATAGCTACCTCCCATACCACAGTGCTAGTTAGGGACACTGAGCAACTGCTTATCCAAAATGGAGAGTAGGGAAGTCTACACTGGTCAGGAAGTAGATAAATCAGAAAAAGAAGAAAAGATGTTCTGGGTTGATCTTTTTTTCATTGTGGTAAGAGACATATAACATAAAATTTACCAGCTTAATTTCACAATATATATGTCCATCAAATCATCACACTGTACACATTAAACTTACACAATGTTGTATGTTAATTAATTATGTCTCAATAAAGTTGGAAAAAATCTTATCAGCTGAACCATTTTTAAGTGTACAGTTCAGTGGTATTAAGTATATCCACACTGCTGTGCAACCATCACTACTATCCATCTCCAGAACTCTTGATAGCTTACAAAACTGAAACTCTGTACCCATTAAACACTAACTTCTCATTCCTCTCTCCTTCCAAACCCTGACAACCATCCATTCTACTTTCTGACTCTATGAACTTGACTACTTTAGGTACCTCATATAAGTGCGATAATATATTATTTGTCCTCTTGTGACTGGCTTATTTTACTTAGCATGATGTCCTCACAGTTCATCCATGGTGTAGCAGGTGTCAGGGGTTCCCTCCTTTTAAGGCTGAGTAAAATAGTCCATTGTAAAGATGTTCTGTTTTGCTCACAGAAATTTGGAAGTGCAGTGGGGCAAGGTAGTGAGGAGCAGTAAGTGGGATGTGGAAATAAGAGTTTAACGCTTAAAGATTTAAAAAGGTGAAGATTTTAAAGTGGATGAAATAACTATGAAGTGAGTGTGGACTTGATGAGCCCTAAGAAAGAGGCAGAGGATGATTAGTCAATTAAAAAAGACTGTGGAGAAGGAGCAAACAAGTATCAGAAAAACCAGGAACTAAATTCACAGGTAGTCAAGAGTTTATGTAGCACCTGAGAGCTAGAGGAAAGGCATCCTGGAAAGAGGCCATGGGTAGCTTACATGAAAATGGTTTCTGTAGAACCATGAGGCAGAAGTCCAATGGCACACTGGCAGGTTGAGGGAGGGAGACCAAAGTTCCTGCGTGATGGGAAAGGGACCTGCGGCTGGCAAGTGGAAACAAGGGGTAAAGCTTCAGAATGAAGATGACTGGTGGGAGTACCTGAGAAAGACCAGAGCTAGTGATGTTAAGGAGGAGCCGAGTCCTGGAGAAAGTAAGCAGAGAGCAGCCATGGAAACACAGAAGACTAGAAGAGCTAAAAGGTGGGAGAACACATAGGAGTCTGGGGACCAAGGAGGTAGCAGAGCTGTGAACTGAGATACTTTCAAAGAGACAAGTCAGGTTCTCCAACAGCTTCTATAGGGAAAAAATTCATGAGGAGAAAGGAAAATTTGTTGAGTCTGTAGGAGAAATATAAGGTTATATGGATGAATTATAATTAACCAAGTAGCCAGCTAGACACAGATATATAATACACTAAAAATATCCTAACATGTTGAAATAGTTGAGTAAAGCTATCTTTAAGTGGCTGGAATCATGATTTTTTTTTTTTTAACATTTTCTAATTTCCAAATTTTCTACAAAGGGGATATTTTATTAGCCAGATAAAATAGTTCAATTCTGTGTTTAGGGATAATTGGGCACAAAACCAAAATAAAGTACTGAACCATTTGGAGGATCCAACAGAGACTGAAACTATATATTTATAATGGAGTCAGTCAGCAGGTTTCTGTGGCTCTTCTAAATTACCTTCAGGAGCCCCACAATGGTGAACTTGGAATAATAACACCACCAAGACCACAAATTTCTGAGACATTCTTCATCTTAGCCATTTCCTAAGGCTCACACTGTTGTCATGTCAACTCTCAGGCAAGAAAACTGAGGCCTGAGTTAATGGATTTACTTAATCCTAAGCAATTAATTGGTGGACCCAAGAGGTCCAACCCCTATTAGACAGATGAGGGAAGGAGGCTTTGAGACCTTGAAATGGGATGGAGGGAACATTGTTGAGTAAGAGGATGAATCTGGGAGGAAGGAGAGGTCAGGCCTGAAGACACAGACATCTTTTCATATAGATAAAGGTGAAAGAGAATGGAGAACACAGAGATGCTGGAATGCTCAAATCAAGACTTCACAGCAGGATGGTGAATTAATGGCATACTTTATTGTTGTTATGATTCAAAATAAGTATATAAAGCCTTTACCTACATTTCAAGCTTAAGTAATATACGTATGTTCATACTTAGTTTTCTTAAAATACTATCATTATTACAGACCTCTTAAAATCACCCCTATTGTTTATCAAGTTCAAATTGTTTCTCATTTTTTTTTAAGATGCATCCAGATATAAAACACCTGGGTGGCTCAGTGGTTGAGCATCCACCTTTGGCTCCAGGCATGATCCCTGGTACTGGGATTGAATCCCACATCAGGCTCCCTGCAGGGAGCCTGCTTCTCCCTCTGCCTATGTCTCTGCCTCCCTCTGTGTGTCTTACATAAATAAATAAATAAAATCTTAAAAAAAAAAATCCAGGTTTAAGTTGAGTCTACTTCTTCTTTTAAATCTTTTAAATTTTTATTTAAATTCTAGTTAGTTAACATGTGCAATATTAGTTTCAGATGTACAATTTAGTGATTGAATACTTCCACACAACACTCAGTGCTCATCACAAGTGCCCTTCATAATACCCATCCCCTATTTCACTCATCCCTTCTATCCATCTCCCCTCTGGTAACTGTCAGTTTGTTCTCCATAGTTAATCTGTTTTTTGCAAATATCTTCTCCCATTCTGTAGGTTGTCTTTTAGTTTGTTGACTGTTTCTTTTGCTGTACAGAAGCTTTTGATCTTAGGTCCCAATAGTTTATTTTTGTGTTTGCTTCCCTAGCCTTCATAGACGTATCTTGCAAGAAGTTACTGTGGCCAAGTCCAAAAAGGGTATTGCCTGTGTTCTCCTCTAGGATTTTGATGGAATCTTGTCTCACATTTAGATCTTCCATCCATTTTAAGTTTATCTTTGTGTCTGGTGTAAGAGAATGGTCTAGTTTCGTTCTTCTGCACGTGGCTGTCCAATTTTCCCAACACTATTTATTGAAGGGACTGTCCTTTTTCCAGTGGATAGTTTTTCTTGCTTTGCTGAATATTGGTTGACAATAGAGCTGAGGGCCCATTTATGGGTTGCTATTCTGTTCCATTGATCTATGTGTCTGTTTTTGTGCCAGTACCACACTGTCTTGATGATCACAGACAGCTTTGTAGTACAACTTGAAATCCCACATTGTGATGCCCCTGGCTCTGATTTTCTTTTTCAATATTCCCCTGGCTATTCGGGGTCTTTTCTGATTCCACACAAATCTTAAGATGATTTATTCCAACTCTGTGAAGACAGTCCATGGTATTTTGATAGGGATTGCACTGAACATGTAAATTGCCCTGGGTAGCATAGACATTTTTGCAATATTTATTCTTCAAATCCATGAGCATGAAATATTTTTCCATCTCTTTGTGCCTCCTTCAATTTCTATCAGAAGTGTTCTGTAGTCTTTAGGGCATAGATCCTTTACTTTGGTTAGCTTTATTCCTAGGTATCTTATGACATATTAGATAAAAGGCTAGTATCCAAGATCTATAAAGAACTTCTTAAACTCAACAGCAAAGAAACAAACAATCCAATCATGAAATGGGAAAAGAAATGAACAGAAATTTCACCAAAGAAGACATACGCATGGCCAACAAGCACATGAGAAAATGCTCCACATCACTTGCCATCAGGGAAATACAAATCAAAACCACAATGAGATACCACCTCACACCAGTGAGAATGGGGAAAATTCAAGACAGGAAACAATAAATGTTGAAGAGGATGTGGAGAAAGGGGAACCCTCTTGCACTGTTGGTGGGAATGTGACCTGGTACAGCCACTCTGGAAAACTGTGGAGGTTCCTCAAAGAGTTAAAAATAGAGCTACCCTATGATCTAGCAATTGCACTACTGGGGATTTACCCCAAAGATACAGATGCAGTGAAGAGCTGAGACACCTGCACCCCAATATTTATATCAGCAAAGTCCACAACTGCCAAACTGTGGAAGGAGCCTCAGTGTTCATCAACAGATGAATGGATAAAGAAGATGTGGTCTATGTATAGAATGGTATATTACTCAGCCATCAGAAAGGACGAATACCCACCATTTGCTTCAACATGGATGGAGCTGGAGGGTATTATGCCGAGTGAAGTAAATCAATTGGAGAAGGACAATCATTCTATGGTTTCATTCATACAGGGAATATAAAAATAGTGAAAGGTATTATAGGGGAAAGGAGAGAAAATGAGTGGATGGGAAATATCAGTGAGGGTGACAGAACATGAGAGACTCCTAACTCTGGGAAACGAACGAGGGGTAGTGGAAGGGGAGGTGGCCAGGGTGATGGGGTGACTGGGTGCCGGGCACTGAGGGGGCCACTTGATGGGATGCACACTGGGTGTTATACTATTTACTGGCAAATCGAAATCCAATAAAAAAAGATACAAAAATTTTTTAAAAAAAGAATCTGTTTCTTGGTTTGTCTCTCTCGGTTTTTTTTTTCCCCTATGTTCATTTGTTTTGTTTTTTAAATTCCATATATGAATGAAATCATAGGGTATTTGTCTTTGATTTCATTCTTCATTAATTTTATCTGAGAATTTTCTCCCTTGGGACTGATATTGGACAGAGCTTCTCCAATGTGGGAAGAGACTAATGTTAGACTGATGTTATTCCTCTCATGGGAACTAGGGTAACTCATCTGTCAATCAGAGCAGAATAAATGTGAGCACTCTGAAAAGGGCCCCTTGCCCTCTCCCCTTTGAAGCTAGCTTCTGAAGCCTGCATCTTCCCAGTGCTACTGTGGCTGGAAGAAGCATGATCTGTGTCTGCCTATCAGACGTATTCTCCACTTCAGATCTCAGTAATAAACCTGATATTTTTATTTCTACTCAGTTGACTATCTCTTTCTCAACTGGTTCTGAGAAGGAAAAAAAAAAGATGTTTTATTGACTTCTTAATCCCACAGTTATACCTGAACTGCCAATTTCACAAGGCTCATACACTGTCTTACATCATTACTCAATATGTGTGTGTGTGTGTGTGTGTGTGTGTGTGTGTGTGTGTTTCTTTTATCTTCACTGCTACTTTGGGGAGGAAATCTATGCAAATGAAAATGCACTTAGGGACGCTTGGGTGATTCAGCAGCTGAGTGTCTGCCTTCAGCTCAGGTCATGATCCTGGAGTCCCAGGATAGAGTCCCTCATCAGGGTCCTTACATGGAGCCTGCTTCTCCCTTTGCTTATGTCTCTGCCTCTCTCTGTATATCTCTCATGAATAAATAAATAAAATTTTGTTTAAAAAAGAAAATGCATTTAATAAGTAATCATAAAGAACTCTTGGCAACTGTCCTAGAAATGAAATCTTGTATTTACTCAACATAGTTCCAAGAGCACAGGCTCTGGGGTTAGAGTACATGTTGTGTTTCCTCACCTGTAAGTTAGGAAAATTTAAACACCCACCTCTATTTGGATGCCTTGAGGTGTAAGCCATATTACAGCTGGTCTCCATTGGCTTAAATAATAAGGAAAATTATATTCTTTGGTAGACTGTGCTGTTGTTGCCAATTTTCACTCTTTCCTGCATCCATACCCTTTTGTCACATGACTACAGAGACTTTCACCAGGGATGCTCATCTGCCAACTGGTGGTAGACATGGCTATGGCTTGCTTTGGTTATTGTGACATTAGAGGATGTGGCTTAGGCAAACCTTGAAATGTGCTTGCATGCTTCAGCTTGCTCTCCTGCACTCTTGTCTTTACATGCCCCAGCAAGTATGTTTGCCCAGAGGATGAAAGAGATACATGGTATAAATCTGAATCCAATATGCAGCTTGGAACCAGCCCACTTGAGTGCAGTCTAGATTTGCTCAATCAGCCAACCTGCAGACATGTAAAGTTGAAAACATAATTATAGTTTTGAGCTACTGCATTTTAGGCAGGTTGTTATGCAGCATAATTGTGGTAATAACTAATATATCTCACTATGGAGCCTTGAATTAGGACTATTCAGCAGTGGCTTCATTTAGTGGCTCAATGATGTCATCAAAGATCTGGAATCACTTTTTCTTTCTTTCTCTCAGAAACTGTCTATTCCTTAGGCTAGCATTCCTTGGTTGCAATATAGCCATGAGAGCAAACCATCACATCATATATGGCACGCCATAGATTTCTATACAGTACCATGTCTTCCTCACGACTCTTGTTAAAAGACAGACATATTTCCCAGGAAGCCCATCAGATTGCTCACATCTCTAGCCAAAACTGGATTATGTCATCACCATCTAACCAAATCACCTGCAAGGGAAAGGGGATCCTATGACTTCAGAATTTATATCTGAGGTGTCTTCATTTGAAGGGAATGAATGTACAAAACTGGGATCCTTTGAGCAAATTGAAAGGAGAGGGAGAAGCTAACACTGACACCCTCATATGGATGTTGTGGGAATATATGCAAAGTGCTAAGAAAAGTGGCTTGTAAGAAGTAAACTTATACTACAAGCCATGTTCAGTTCACTTGTTAATTTTAATAATGAGATAGAAAGGGCTAGTAAAGAGTAGACAGATAATATAATGGACAAAAGGGCTTGTGTAATCCATGAGTCACACTGACTGCCTCAGCAACCGTGGCCCAATAGTCCTAGACTATGCGCTTTCCAATTTGATGCAAAGCACCAGGGGCCTGAGTAATATATGCATCAAAAGAATGTTACCTTTGCTACTTAAACCACTGTGTTTGTGTGTATACATTATACATAATATATGCATATATAGCATAAATATGTTTATATTTACATTATATATAAAAAATTCAGACTCATTTTTATATACAGTTGACTCCTGAGCAACAAGGGGATTGCCGCTGACCCCCAGCACCATTGAAAATCTGTGTATGACTTTTGACTCCCCCAAAACTTAATAATGCCTACTGACCAGACTGACCAGAAGCCTTACTGATAACTTTAAAGAATTGATTACCACATATTTTGTATGTGTTATGTATTACATACTGCATTCTTACAATAAATACATAAAGAGAATGTTAAGAAAATCATAAGGAGGAAATACATTTACGGTACTCTGCTTATCAAAAAAGATCCACATATAGACTCACACAGTTTCAAATCTGTGTTGTTTAAAGGTTAGCTGTATATATAAATATTAAGAAGCTTCCAAAGCAACTTGTAAGATGCTTTTTAAAAACTCAGTATATACATATGTGTGTATATATAAATACATATAATTATATAAATAAAGGGGTCCCTAGGTGGTTCAGTTGGTTGAACACCTGACTCTTCATTTCAGCTCAGATCATGATCTCAGAGTCCTGGGATTGAGCCCTGTATCAGGCTCCACACTCAGCAGGCAGTCTTTGAGGATTCTCTCTCTCCATCTCCCCTTGCCCTTCCCCCTACTCTCTCTCTAAAATAAAAATAAATAAATCTTTTTAAAAAAGGGCAAAAGCGGGATCCCTGGGTGGCGCAGCGGTTTGGCGCCTGCCTTTGGCCCAGGGCGCGATCCTGGAGACCCAGGATCGAATCCCACATCAGGCTCCCGGTGCATGGAGCCTGCTTCCCCCTCTGCCTATGTCTCTGCCTCTCTCTCTCTCTCTGTGACTATCATAAATAAATAAAAATTAAAAAAAAAGGGCAAAAGCTGTTGAAAAAGAATTATATAAATAAATACATAATATACATATATGTAAGTGTATGTTTATATACATTTTAATATACATTGTTTTTATATATAATATACTTACATAAATTACATATTTATGTTAAAATACTATATAAATATATATCCATGCATATATTCAGTGTTTTTTTAAAGATTATTTATTTATTCCTGAGAGAGAGGCAGAGGGGCAGGCAGAGGGACAGGCAGAGGGAGAAGCGGGCTCCCTGCAGGGAGCCCCATGCAGCACTCAATCCCAGGACCCCGGGATCATGCTCTGAGCCAAAGGCAACTGCTGAGCCACCAAAGCATCCCATATTCAGTGTTTAAAAGATATTTTATAGATTGCTTTGGAAGGTTTTCTTAATTTCACAGCTGCAGTAATTAAAGAGGTGAACTGATGTTTACTTTTGTGTTTATTGATGTTTCAGAAAGATCCAAACACGAAGCTACTATCATCAGCTGCCAGTTTAGTTGTTATACCAGTCAAGAAGTAAGGCCCCAAGACAAAAAAACGCTATTCTCTGAGCAGCTGTTTTCATAACAATAGTAACTCAACAACTGTGTCGGGATCTTCTGCTAGTTTGCCATGTCCCCCTGTTTGCAGGGAAGACAAATCCTGTCATCCTGAACAAGTCAGCGGAGAAACCACAGGGCGCAGAGCACATCCAGGTGAAAGACGTCAAGGGGCCAATTAGTCTGACCCAGCTTCTGAATCAAAACATGCCTGGCCTCCTGATCGCTACCAGCTAATTCTGAGGTCTGGTTCTCCCACCCATACAGCCCCTCAGGCACCAACCTCAGCACCTAGAGGAGGCCCCCAGGCACCCAATGCACTCACAAAGGGGGTCAGGCCTGGAAAGGATTGTGCACGGTGGTGGGGAAAGAAGCCCAGAGTACAATCAAAAGGGAAGACAGCCACCCTGGGTGAAGACAACAGCAAAGGCATCGGGGAGATGCTGGAGTTGTGAACAAGTCAAAGGGCAAGGCCACTGCAGGCTAGGTGCTGCTGGGGCAGGCTGGACGAAATCAACCAAAGCACCTGAGAATGTACAGCATCAACAGGCCCAGTTCTTCACCTGGGGAGAATGTAAACAGCGGCCCCGGCTGAGACTAAGAACAGTCTGGAGTTAAAGGTTCATCTGCATGGCTTCACCATTCAGCTGATCCTGTTTACTTCGGCAGGAGGGAAAGGAACATGTTCCACAGTTAATGATACGATAAGGGTCTGTGTTCCTTCATCTAGCATTCTGGCCAAGTGGCCTTCCTTAGTACCATCGTCACCTCACTTCTCACACCTGTGCAGCTTTACTCCGGCCTCCTCCACAACTCTGCCCAGACAGTGCCCCCCAGGGTGTGTTTCCATGCTTACCTCATTGGTCCTCTTGCATGCATTTTACTGCTGACTACACACTCCATGGTATCTACTTTTCTTCAGTTTCTATGAACTCTCTTCCACCCTCCTCCACCTCTTCTGGGAGACACCATCCCTTTTAAATGCCCTTAAAGATGGATGTTGTCTGGATACATTGCGGACCCGTGCTGTCGTTGGAAAACTCATTTACGACCCTGAGCCACCTTGTATTACAAGTTCACACTGACCTCTTCCCAGAGTGGAGCTTCCTATTCCCAAAAGGCTCTAAAATCCTACATATTTGGATGCCCTAGAAACAGGTAAAACACCACATAACCAAAAATGGAACCATTGCCTGCTTGCTCTTCCTATATTAATTGGTGGCATTTACTCATTCGTATACGCTGAAAACTTGGCAAGGATCACTGATCACCTCCTTGCTTCAACCACAGTTCAAACAACTAATTTCCATGAGTTTTCCCTTCTCTTATGTAATTCAATGGATTCCTTTCTTTCTATCCTTCTTCAGCATAGTCCTCTGCATTTTTACTTGGACAACAGCATTCCAATTTGCATCCTGGAAGATACATCCACCTTCCACTCCCTGTCACTGTGAGCTCATAAACAAAATCTGAAATGAAGTCTAAAATCTGTTTAGAACCCTTTCACAGTTCCTTGTCAACCAAACTCTATACCTGTACTTGCTGCAAATTCCTGAAAACCCATCTTCTTTTTCAACTAAAAACCTTCACTCGTGCTCTGCCTTCTACAAGGAATGGCTCCTGGCTTAACTCCTTGTATAGATAATCCCCTCTCTTCTGCATCCCCAAATCCTCTGCAAGATCAACCCTAGATCTCCAATCTGGGCAGCCCGTGCATTTTGTAGCCCTTACCTAGTTAGTAATTATATAAGGCATGCTGGCTGGTGCATGACAGTTTATACTCTCCACTCCAATACCCAATGTATCCCATAGCCTGGCTCCTAATCCTCCTGAAGCTGCCCAGCATCATCAACTGACCATGGTTTTCTTAAATCCCAGGCTTGGCTTAAAAGACTCTTATTCCCTTTTCTAGCAACCTGGGAACACCCTGTACATATCCTGATTATTGCATTTGGCACACCTCTTTGAACTTATCTATTTGAGAGATTCTTGAACTGTGAACTTTTTAGGAAGTAAATGTATTCATTTTTTTTTTTTTAGGAAACACCTACCACAGTGGTCAACAAATGTGTGTTGGCCTCAATTTATATTCATGAGGGCAATTAGTCCTCAGTTGCATGCCATATTTTGGTGGTGGTCTCCTCCTCTAGTCCAGACATGTCATTGGGCACAGGGTGAACCAGAAAGAATCTCACACTCTGAGATGACGCCAGAAAAGCTCCAGATTAGGCCTTCAAGTCACAGATGTCATCTTGTTGTCTGGCACTTAATTTCTTTGACACTTGCTTTGTCACTTCTACTAAATAAATCATCCTGCCTAACACAGAGGGCAGGCACATCATACCCTCCAGAATGGAGGCTACCAAGAGGGCTAACATCAGATAAGCATCAGGCAGAGGAGGAACACACTCCAACACATATTATAACATAGCCCCTGAGGTGTAAAAGCTAGGATTGCCTCAATCAAGTCAGCAATCCCAGAGACTGATGCATTTGTGTTAATGATGAGTAGGTAGTCCTAGCAGCTCCAAGATAGTTACAGGGTATCACAGAAATTACAAGCAGGTAAAAGAAGACAGTTGAAATGGAGATGAATAAAGTATAGAGGCCCTTTTCATTGAAGTCCCTTTTCCCTTGTCTCCAGAATGCAGTCATAGAATAAACAGTGATATTACTTATTATGAGCCATGTTCATTTATATATATTACCTTTAGTCTTTATAACACTTTGCAAGGTAAGCCTTATTATTTTCCCTATTTTGCAGAAGAGAAAACCAAGTAAGATGGTCATATAACTTGCGCAGGGTGGCCCAGTAATAAATCACCATCAGGATGATTTACCATCTCATTCTCTTTCTGCTTCAGTATGCTGCACATTCATGAAGCCTGGATGGTTGCAATATCTATCTGCAAAGCTGAAAGGGCTGTAACAGTAATTTTTCTCAAAGCAAAAAGGGATACGATATCAGTTTATTTTAAAGTTAAGTGTGAAAATGTGGCTAGAGATGCATCCCTAATTTTATTCAGACAGGCGACAAATTGGCCATAGTACTCAAAACCAACAGAGATACAGCAAGCAACTCACATAACATACCACATTGCTCATAGTGAAAGGAAGACTTGGGAGAAAGGGAAATACGATGTAAAAATTTACATTTCATGAATATTCCTGTGATGACGAGAGCTTCCAGTGAAAATTATTTTATTTTTATTTTTAAATTTTTTTAAAAATATTTTATTTATTTGAGAGAGGCAGGGATAGCAGAGATATCAAGAGAGAGCACACTGTGGAGAGGAGAGGAAGAAGCAGACTCCCCACCAAGCAGGGAGCTCACTGCAGAGCTCCAACTCAGGACCCTGCAATCATGACTTGAGCCAAAGGCAGATGCTTAACTGACTAAGTCACTCAGGTGCCCAGATAAAATATTTTTAGAGGCAAGTGATGTATACTGGGCCAAGGGACACATGAGAAATGATGATGAAACATAGCAAATTCAAGAAAAGGGTGACAAAAAGATTGACAAAACTCTGAAAAGCCTCAATCAGCCCAAATAAAGTGGTTACTATAATCTAAACTTTCCACTTTTATGTCAGCAGATTATCTTTAATAACTGCAACTGTCTTACTGATTCCCCTCCCTCTGATCTTTCTTGAGGCTTTGAATCCATTATGAGGTTTATGGCATTATGATGCTTTACAGGATTTTATTGAAGTATAGTTTTTTTAAAATTTTATTTATTTGAGAGAGAGCAAACGAGCAGTGGGGACCAGAAGGAGAGAGAGAAACAGACTCCCTACTGAGCAGGAAGCCCAATGCAGGGCTCCATTCCGGGACCCAGAGATCATGACCTCCATTCAGGGACCCAGAGATCATGACCTGAGCTGAAGGCAGACACTAAGTGAACTGAGCCACCGAGGTGCCCCAAAGAATAGCTCTTCCTAGTCTATCTTCTTCCACTAAGCCTAATTATTTTCAGATTCATCCAAGTTGTGTATATCGATTCTGTTTTGTTGCTCAGTAGTATTCTACTGTATGAATATCCTAAATATTTGTATCAGTTCTACCTGTTGAAAAGTATTTGGGTTGTTTTCCACTTTGGGCTATTATGAATAAAGCTATAATGAATATGTGTATATCTTTGTAAGGACATGATTTCCTTTTCTCTTGGCTAAATATCTAGGAATAAAATGGCTGGATTATTGTAGCTCTATAAATTTTTAAAATCTTACGAACTGTTTCCCCAAGTGGTGGCACCATTTTGCATTCCCATCAGTACTACCTGAGAGTTTCAGTTCCTTCACATCCTCATCAATACTTGATGTGATTGGTCTTTTTGAAATTTTAGCCATTCTAGTAAGTGCACAGTTTTACTTTGAATTTCTCTAACAAGTAATGATAGACAGCATCCTTTCGTGTGCTTATTTGACCATCCATATATGTTCTTTGGTGAAGAATCTATCCAAATCTTTAATCCATTATTTTAATTGATTTGTTTTGCTATTTTAAGTTTTAAGAGTTCTTTAGATATTTTAGATGCCTGTCCTTTATCAAATGTATGATTTGCACGTATTTCCTTCCAGCCCATGGCTTACCTATTCATTCTCTTTTAAGAGCAAAAACTTTAATTTTGATGTTCTTTTTATTTCTTTAGATGTCATATTTAGGAAACAATTTACTTATAAAATGATTTTTATCTTTATGTTGAAAGAAAATTTCTTGGAGGCAGTGTACAATTAATTCTTGTATTTTTAAGTCTAATTTATCATCTTCTATCAGTTAATTGCGATATTTAAACCATTTACATTTCATTTGATTATAGTTATGATTTGGGTTAATCTATTATGTTGCTATTTCTTTTGAATTTTTACCACTAATTCTTAACTAATCTTCTTCTTTTCCCACATTCATTTGGATTAACTGAATATATCTCATGATTTCATTTTATCTCCTTTTTTTGCTTATTAGTCATAATTCTTTGTTGTTTTACCTTAGTGGTTACTACAGTATTAGCAGTATATTTACTTAAATTATCACAGCTTAACATCAAATGATATTATACCACTTCACCTATAACATAAAAATTACACTACTATATACTTCTATTTTGTCACTTCTAGCCTTTCTGCTATTATTTTAATGCACATTTTACTTACACATATCTTAATAAACTCCAATATATAGTATTGCTATTTTTGATTTAAATTCAGCTATTAAAATTACTTAAATAAAAACAATCTTATATATCTACCCATGTAATTATAATTTCCAGTCTTTACATTCCTTTTATAAACCCATATTTTCATCTGTGGTAATTTTTTTTCTGCTGAGGACTACACTGAGCACTTCTTTATTGAAGTTCTGCTGGCAATGCAGTCTTTCAAATCTTGTATGTATAAAAATTTGTTTCTTTTTTTTGCCTTTGATTGTGACGGATATCTTCAGAGGATAGAAATCCTAGATTGATAGTTGTTCCCCGCCCCCCAGTAGCTTTAATAATGTTGATCCACTATCTTCTTGCTTGCATTATTGTTAACAAAAAAATCTACTGACATCATTATGTTGTATTCTGTACATAACATTTTTATTCTGACTTCTTTTAATATTTTTTATTACTGATGTTGATCAATTTGATTATGTCGTTGTCTCCATGCTTCTTTTATTTGAGGTTTGTTGAGGTTCTTGAATATTTAGGATCATAATTTTCCTCAAACTTGGAAAATGTGTCTTTATATTTTTATATAAACATATTTATATGTTTATTTTATTTTTTTCCTTCACCCTCCTTTTGCCCTCTCCAATCCTCCTTAAAACACTTCTGGCCCATTTTCTTTTCAGTATTTTATTTTAGATAGAGTCTATTACAGTGCCTTCAAGTGCGCTAACCTTTTCTTTTGCACTTTCTAATTTGTCATCCCATCCAGTGTATTTCTCACCTCATATACTAGTCCTTTTTTTATATCTTTCATGTCCTTACTAAACTTTTTGAACACGCAGAACACAGTTATAATCACTATTTTTAATTATTTTTTTATTTTTATATTCTTCTATATTCATATGCTATTATAAAAAAATAATATGGAAACACTTTGCATCCTGGATCCAATTTTCTATCATTGTTACATTTGGCAAAACTACAGTATAATTTCACACCAGGGTACTGATATTTCCACAGTCAAGATACTTTACTTTAGCATCTTTATTTCTAGTATAAATCCAGTATACTTCACATTCATCACACAAGGATGACTCATATCAAGGCTTTGAGAATTTTCCCCTCTTCAATTTCTCCATCCCTATCTGTTCTCCAGATCTATAGTTGTGTCATATACAGAATGTTACGTAAATATAATTGTGCAGTATGCAATCTTTTGAGATAATTTTTTTTCACTCAGAAAAATTTCCCATGACATCCATCCAAGTGCACTTATCAATTGCTTCCTACTTCTTTTTGCTAAGTAGCATTCCAACATATGGATAATGCAGTTTATTTAACCATACACTCTGAAATACATTTAGTTTAGTTACTTTTTTTTAAAGCTATTATGAGTAAAGCTACTATGAACAGTCTTCATTCTTCTGGGATAAACACCAAAAAAATGTGATTTGCTGGATCATATGGTAAGCGCATATTTGTTTTTTATTATAAGAAACTTCAAAAATTTTTGGTATATTTTTATTGGAGTTCAATTTGCCAACATATAAAACCTAGTGCTCATTCCGTCGAGTGCCCCCCTCAGTGCCCATCACCCAGTCACCCCATCCCTCTGCCCACCTCCCTTTCACTACTCCTTGTTCGAAGAAACTTCAAGATGATGCTTCAGAATGGCTATATCATTTTACATTCCGACCAAAAATGCATGAGTGATCCAGTTTCTCTGTATCCTCACTAACATTTTGTGTTATTACTATTTTTCATCTTAGTCATTCTGGTAAGTATTATAGTGATATCTATTTTTGTTTTAACTTGCCTTCCCCTAATGACTAACAATGGTTGAACATCTTTGCAACTTATATATACCCTTTAGTAAAATGTCTGTTCGTGCTTTTGTTTTTCTAATGGTATCATCACCATCATCATTATACACATACACACATACAAATCCTTTATTATATATTTGGATTGCAAATATTTTTCTCTAGATCTGTAATTCATAATTTCATACTCTTCACAACATCTTTCACAGAGCAAACATTCTGAATTTTGATGAGATCCAATTTATGTTTTTTGTTTTCCCTTTTATGATTGTGCTTTCATTTCAACTATAGAGACTTTTTGTCTAGCCGTTAATTTGATGATTTTCTCCTATGCTTTTTTCTAAAAGTTTCATATTTAAGTCTACAAATGTGAAATGTGAGATAACATTTGTATAAGATGATATTTAAGTAGACGTTTTGTTTATTTGTTTGTAGCTTATGGGTGTTCAATTGCCCCAGCACCACTGAATTCTTTTATACCTTTGTGAAGAATGTTTGTCACATTTATACAGGTTTCTTACTGGATTCTCTATTCTGTTCCATTGATTTATTAGTCAATTCCTCTACTAATACCACACATTCATGATTATTGTGGCTGTGTGGTAGGCCTTAGTATTGTAGAAAATATTTCTACCACATTATTTTCTTTTTAAAAATTGTTTAACTTATTCCAGGCCTATGCCTTTCCATATACATTTTAGAATAAGTTTATCTGTGTCAATAAAATACCCTGCTGTGACTTTGATAGAAACTGCATTAAAACTATAGAACAGTTTGAAAGGCATTTTCATCCTTACTATGTTGTTAATCCAATTCATGAAGACAGTATGTCTCTCCATTCATCTGGGTCTTCTTTGATTTCTTTCGTCAACATTTTGAAATTTTCAGAATATAGGTCCTGTACATGTTTTGTTAAGTTATACATAAGTATTTCACTTTTTTGGAATGATGAAATCCAAATGGCATTCTGATTTTATTTTTGGTTTTCATGTGTTTGTTAATATACAGAAATGAGATTGATTCTAGATGTTATAGGCTGTGACATGCCAAACTCACTTATTAGTTTTAGTTGGATTTTTATAGATTCCTTGGGATTTTCTATGTGAACAATCATGCCACTTTCAAATAGGGACAATTTTATTTTCTTCCTTTCCAACCTGTATAACTTTCTTTCCTTTTGTTGTCATTGCAGTGGCTAGAACTTTCAGTAGTAGGTTGTAAAGAGTAGTGGAACTAGATATTATTTGCTTGTTCCCAATTTTAATGGAAAAGCATTCAGTCTTTTACCATAAACATATAACATTAAATATGATGTTAGCTGTGGATACTTTATAGATGCTCTTTATCAACTTAAAAAAGTTCCCCTCAATTCCTGGTGTGCTGAGAGGTTCTATCATGTATAAGTGTTGGATTCTGTCAAATTATTTTTTTTCAGTTCAAATAATATCAAGTTATGATTTTTCTTCTATACCCTGTTGATATGGCAGATTACACTGATTTGTTTTCAAATGTTGAACCCAGCCTCAAATAGCAGTAATAAACCCCATTTTATCATGGTGCATAATCCATGTTATATATTGCTGGATTCAGCTGGCTAATATTTTCTTGAGATTTTACATGTAAGTTCATTAGAGATAGTGGTCTCTAAATTATTTTTCCTCCTCCAATTTCCTCTTTGCTTCACACCCCTTCCATCTCTCTCTCTCATATTGTCTTTTTTGTTTTTTTTTTTTTTTGGTTTTGGTATCAAGGCAATACTAAACACTAGTCTCTGTGTTAGACATGTTCCCTCCTATTTTAAGGAGCTATATAGAACTGTTGTTTTTCTTTAAAGTTTGGTAGAATTCTCCAATGAAAGTATCTGGACCTAATAATTTTGGCAGGGGTAGGGGTGCTCTTTACTACATATTCCATTTCATTAGGATTATCAGGTTGTATATTTCACTTCTGCTGAGTTTTGGTCAATACTGGTTTTCAAGGACTGTAACGTTGCTTATATTACTTTATCATGCATTTAATGGGAGCAGGATCTATAGTGATATGTCCCATTTTATTTATGATATTGATGGTATGTGCTTTTCTCTTCTTCTGTCATAGTCAGTCTTGCTATATGTTTATCAATTAATAAAAAAACAAGTTTCAGTTTAATTGATTTTTTATATTTATTTCTTATTCTCTATTTCACTGATTATTGCTTTTACCTTTATTATTCTCTTCCTTCTGCTTGTCTGGATTTACTTTACTTTTTTAGTTTTCTTAAATAGAAACTTTCATTATTGATTTGAGACCCTTCCTTTTTTGTGATATAAGCATTTACTGCTGTAAATTTCATCTTGGCACTGCTTTAGCTATATCCCACAAATGTTGATATGTTATAGTTTCATTTTTATTGTTTCATGTATTTTAAATTTTCTTTGAGACTTCCTTTTTTAACTTACGGGTATTTAGAAATATGTTAATAAACTTATGTTCTTTACGTTATCAGTTCCTACTTTGATTCCACTGTGGTCAGAGAACATATTCTGTATGATTTCAATTCTTATAATTTTGCTGAGGTTTGTTTTATGGCCTGAAATATTATCTATCTTGCTGAATGTTCCATGGACACTTGAAAAAGTATGTATTTTACTTTGTTGGGTGGAATGTGTGTGTGTATGTCAATGACCATGATTGTGCTTTCAGTTCTTCTATATCCTTGACAGTTTTCTGCCTAGTAGTTCTATCAAGTAAGATGCTAAAGTCCTCAACTATAATTGCGGATTTGCCTATTTCTCCTTTAGGGTCTGTAAATTTTTTGCTTCATCTATTTTGAGGCACACATTTTCAGGAGTTTTCCTAGTGGATCAATTATGTAATAGTCTTGGTTGAAAATAATTTTCTTTGCTCTAGAGTATACTTTACATGATATTAGTATGGTCAAACCTGCTTTCTTCCTTTATTGATATTTGCATGGTGTACCTTTTTCTATCCTTCTACTTTCAACCTATCTATGTAACTGTATTTGAAGTAAGTTACATCTATAGAGCATATTATTAAATCATGTATTTTTAGAATCCATTCTACCAATTCCTATCTTTTAATTGGTTAATTCAGATGATTTACATTTGAAAGTAAGTTTTGACATGTTAGAATATAAGCCTGCCATTTTATTATTTGTTCTCTCTTTGTCCCCTCTGTTTCTCTCTGTCTCTAACTTTCCTGAGTTGAGTTTTTTAGGATTCCTTATTGATTTGCTTATAATGTTCTTGAGAATATCATTTCACATTGTTTTGTTAGTAGTTCTAGATATAATATACAAAGCTAAATATCACAGTCTACTGGTATCAACATTTTACCACCTCAGGTGGAGTGCAGAAACCTCACTTTCACTGAGTTGCCTTTATTATCCTGATTTTAAAATATAATTGTCCTAAGTACTTCCTTACATATTTTGAGCATCATATCAAATGATATCACATTTTTTTGTTTCATCCATCTAATTATGATTTAAGACAGTAATGACAAGTGGGATAGTCTATGTTCTTTTCCTTCTGAATTTCCAAGACTTATGTTATCATTTCCTTTGTATCTAGAAAGATTTCCTTTAAACATTCTCAAAGGATAGATTTCCAAGCAACAAATTCCCTTAGTTCATCTTTGTCTGAGAATGTATTTATTTCCCCTTCATTGCTAAGGGATATTTTGACTGGGCATAAAATTCACAGTTGAAAAAAAATCACAGTGATAATTCTTTCTTTCAGTATCTTGTACCACTTCTTACTACATGCTTACAATGTGGTTTCCTCTGAGAAATTTACTGTCCTTTAAATTGGTGCTCCCCTATAATTTCTCTCTGAAGGTGTCTGTGTAGCTCAGTGGTTGAGCTAAATCCCTTAGCTCAGATCATGATCCTGGGATCTGAGATTGAGTTCCACATCAGGCTTCCCACAGGGAGCCTGCTTCTCCTTCTCCCTATATCTCTGCCTCTCTGTGTCACAGATGCCATTAATTTTTTTTTTTTTCAGTATAGTTTCTCTCTTTGTTGCTCAACTGGGTAAATTCTGTTAATTATCCTCCAGGTCACTGATTTTATCTATGTCATTTCCACCTTACTGTAAAGGCCCATATAGCAATTTTTTTTTTAATTTTCAGTTGTTATACTTGTCCATTCTATAATTTCTGTATTTTAATAGTACCTGTATCTTTGGTTAGATTTTCTATTTTCTCATTTGTTTAAAGAATGTCATTTCTCACTGAAGTACTTTTATGATAGCTGATTTAAAATCCTCATCGGACAATTGCACCATTTGATTCATTTCAGTATTTGCCTTTCTCTTTTAAGTTGTGATTGTCCTGGTTTTTGGAATTATGAGTGATTTTTCTATTACATTTTGGATATTTGGGGCATTACATTGGGAGACTCCCATTTAATTTTCCATTTTTATTAGGCAGTTCCCATATTCATGTATAGCTTAAGGGCCAGGTAAGTGTGAATGTTCAGGTTCCCACTAGTCCCCACCTACAACATCCCAAAATAAGTGGGTCCTCCCCCATTAGAGTGCATTAGGGTAGGAGGTCAGGCCCCTCCTTGGTCCCACTAAAACCTTCCTTGGGCAGCGGTGCCATAAACTCAGACCACCTCATCACCACTGAGGTGGGGTGTCACCAAGAGGCCCCACTGAAAAAGTGGGGGGAAGGAAGAAAAGCAGAGTGGCCACTAGCTTTTACTCTCACAATCTTGTGTCTCATTGATTGTAGGCAGCCCAGCTTCCTCTTTCTATCTTTCAAGGCATCCTGTGTGTGTTCATTGTATTATGTTCAGGGGTTTTCATTTGTGCTGGGGACAATCTGGGAGGAACAAGGCCATTCCATCTTAGTCAGAAATAGAAGTCCTACAATAACTGTTTTAATGCACTTGTTTGCTAATTCTAACATCTGTGTCATTCCTGGGTCAATTTTGATGGATTTATTTCTCTCATTATGGCTCCTATTTTCAGGATTTTATGCATGTCTAGTAAATTCTGATCAGGTTCCAGGCATTACAGGTTTTACCTTTCTGGGAGTTAGATATTTGTGCTTTCTTATAAATTTGCTTCACTTTGTTTGGGGATGTTATTTAGTTATTTGGAAGTAGTTTTGTCCTTTTGGCTCTTACTTTTAGGATTTATTAGGTGGAACCAGAACTGGGCTCATTCTGTGGTTAATTGTTCTCTATAGTCAAAGTAAAACCCTTACCTACGATGGTATTTTTCCAGTGTCCCATAAATTACAAAGTCTCCAATCTAAATAGTGGGAATAGGAAACTCTTAGCTAGGAGGCTCCTTGTGGGCTGTTCTTCCCCCAGCCTCAGGTATTTTTCTCATATGCAAGCATTGATATGAGTACTCTGTTGAATGTTTGATGGGGACTCTGCTGGTCTCTAGGGATTTCTCTCTGTACTTCTCTCCTCTCCAGTACTGTACTTGTGAACTGTAGCCATTAAGCTCCCCTGACTTTCTGCTCTGACTTATCCATTCAGGGTCACTATCAGGTTATGCCTCAGATCTCCTCTCTGCATCATATCCTTGAAACTCTCTCAAGGCACTGAGCTGAGCCAATCCTAGGGTTTACTTGTTTCCCACATCTCTGGGACTATAGTTACTAACTGTCTAAATCCCAGTATCTTGAAAACAATCATCTCATATATTATATTATATTATTTTATATTATATCATATTATATTAGTTTTTGGTGGTAGAAACACAAAAAACACAAAAATTCTTATTATCAGCCTATGGAGTTGATTAGTGAGTGTTTTACAAATGAACCTTGCACACAGGGTAAGTGTCTTGCCTGTTTCTCAGTAAGGGGATAGCCTTCATATTCCTGTCGAGCCCACAGTCATCATCAATGTTTTCTCTGTACTGTTTGATCACAACATAAAATATAAGTAACTGGGGGTACAATTTACACTTTTCCTTTATCCTCTGACTGGCTCTTAATATTTCTAAGTTCCCCACTGGATGACTTACTCATTAATTTATCCTACTAGGCACATGTGGCTACTTGTTGCATTAATTTTATTTATCAAGTATATATTATAGATGAACAACAAAAAAGTATTTTATATGGTAAAGTCCTATGTTTCTAGGCATGAAAATTACTATTTAGAGTAAGCCAGAGAAGTAAGCATCACTATGAGAGAGAAGTCGAGAGAACCTATCTCATATACCCCATTCCTGAACACACTGCACATAAACAGAAAATCTGATAATCACATTTCCATAATTATCTATTTTAATTTGGTCAAACATAGGGCTTAATGTTCTGTTCAGTATCAGTTTTCTGAAATTACTTGGTCTACTTATTCAAGACATTTATTACCTGCTAATTTATAGTAAGTAGGCCTGATATTTACACTATCCCTTAAATTTTGAGTTACATGGTATTAATTTCAGGCCATCAATATTTGAAAATCACTATTCAGTTTATCTGGATGTTAAGTAAACATGAGCATTCTCAGCTTTTTTTTCTTTTTGAAATAATTGTTTTCAATTATTAAACATTCTGATGTAAAAAATACTGTAAAAATATTTACATTTCAATTCTCTTTCTTACATAATCTTATCAAAGAACTGAAGAAAAATAACCCACAGAACTATGTACCTGGATGTATTTGCAATCACTCTCAACATATAGGAATTAAGAAATATCTCTTTAGTTCTTTAACTTTCCTACACAAACTTCTTTTTTTTTTTTTCCTACACAAACTTCTGAAGGAATTCTTGATTAGAGATCTCCTGTTCAAAGAAAGATTTGAATGTGATCTGCTTCTAGTCTTCTCAACTTGGAATTGCCAACATACAATTTGGGTGATTTTTTTCTCTTGCTACATTGGAGAGAGTGGGAGGCAGAGATCCTAGTGCTTTCAGCATCTTGGTGATGGGACTACATCAGTAGAAATGTATCCCTCACAATCTCATTTTATGTAGCCCAAGACTGTAGCATAAATTCCATCCACTACAGAAGCTCATCATCATCAGTATTTCTATAAATGAGATAATCAACAAATAGATAGTAAGTGATCAATCAAACATGGATATGGCCAAACACAAGTGCTCCAAGGACCAGAGAAAGGTGTGAACCTAAAGTTTTTATGGAAGGACTGATGGCAACATTGTGCTCAATCACTTAACTAGACTCAGCTAGAAACTCAACTGGCAAAGTGGTTGTGTCTGGTATTTGTTTTCCTTGTGAAAATGTGGAAGACTGAATCTGGAGTTGGCAAGGCAGAAACTTGGAAACCTGCACCTCCAACTTTGCTTAACTCATCTGAGTCCCAGTGGCTGAGGCTCCTTGGAGACACCTCAAATCCTCATGAGCACACGGCTGTTGCTTGCTGAGCCTTTCTCCAGAAGCTGGTTTCAGGTCTTGCATATTAGCTGATGTCACCCAGGGAACTGAGAGGCTCTGGCTCAGAGGCAATTCCTTTCTTCCTTCAGTTCATTACCTCCCAGGTGCTGCAGGCCTTCCTCAGTCACCTCATTCTCTTAGAACACTTTCAGTCCTGCTCTGTGTCACATAGTTCCATCATAGGCTGAGACATCCCAGAGGTGCTGACCTTTGGGCTGGACGTGGGGCAACCAACTACAGCCTGTTCTCAGTCCTCCTTTCAGTGTAAACACAGGCAATGGTACACATATTCCTCTGGTTTGGGTGTAGAACACCACTTACTGTCATGAAAGCAAAATTATTTTAACAGTTACACACAGGCTCCTTTATGAGGATAGTAAAGCCCACCCAAAAACTGGACAGTAAAAGAACACCACTGGAAAATATTAGGCAGATGCCATGATGTTGGTGCCCAGAGGCTAAGTAAGCAGGGCTATCAGGATCAGAAGTGGGCTGGGCCCCAGCTTCCTTTCTTTGCTTCTCCATCTTCTCAGGAGAATGGGGAAAGCATTTTATCAAGTGAGTGATACTCAGGGCATACAGGACACACATTTGTTTCCCCAGTTTTTATTTTTTTAAGATTTATTTATTTATTTATTTATTTTAAAAAGTTTATTTATGAGAGAGAACGTGAGCAGGGAGAGAGGCAGAGGGAAAGAGAGAATCTCAAGCAGACTGCATGCTGAGCCTGGAGCTTGGTGCTGGGCTTGACCTCACCACCCCAAGATCATGACCTAGAACTAAAACCAAGAGTTGGATGCCTAACTGACTGAGCCACCCAGGTGCCTCTCTGTTTCTCCAGTTTTTATCATGAAGGCACCAAGGCTTTTCATCTGACTTCATTACATGTCTTTTGCCAAGTGTAAAACTTCATTTGTGTAATTCTAGCAGTGTCTTTTCATGAGAAAATGTACCATTCAGCTTGTAGCTCTATTAGCACCTTATGCCAAGCTTTATGGGGCACAGAGAATCACAACACCAAATTAGTCAGGACCCCAAATATCTTATCTGCCACACAAAGCCCCCAGAGGTAAAACATTTATAAGAGTAGAAGAGAATGTGAAATACAGTACATTTCAGTTGTTGTTGTATCAAGGAATAGGTTCCCCTTCTGCAAGCAAAAAGTAAGATAACTGAGTTATAATGCAATAAAATATTAAGAGATTTTCACCTAATTTTTTTCATCAACTCATTATAAACAGTTATTTTTGTGGATATTTAAAAATCTTCAATTAGGCATTACTACAATGTTTCCTAAGATGGAAGATCATTGCTTGCTAGTCCTAAAATAGATATTAGGACATTACTAAGAAGAAACTAAAGGATATTAAAGGGTCTGCTGATGTATAAAAATATTTAATTTAAAGTCGAGTGTTTTGCCATAGGGCTGAATGAACAAAGCAAACATCTACAATATAGACACAAGCTAAACCCTTCAAAATAGAAAAAATCAGGAAAGAAGGTCACATCTGTTTCACCAAGCTATGGTTGTTCCAAAGCACATTCTTGTTATAAATAATAGTTCCAAATAGTATGCTTATTGTTCTATTTAGCAGTAGCACAATACTCAGGAGCTCTGTGGAATCCCTTAGGCTGTGTAAATCGCAGAGGACAGTTCTGTTTGTTTTCTGAGCTTCTTTATGAAATGTACTAGCTACTTATTTGAGCAGAAACGTATAGACCTTTAACCTTCTCAACTGTGTGTCTCTGCTTCTTAAATACAAGGGCACTGCTTCATTTAAAATAATTTTGCATACTATTTCCATTTTTGTCATATATATCACTAATAATACACATACACATAGGCACTAATATTTCCTAGGTTTCTACCATAGTCAATTATTTTTAATCATCTAATGTAGAATTATAGTGAATTCTTTTTTTTTTTTTTGAGTATAGTTTGTAGTGGATGTTTGAAAGGATATTTAAGAGCTAAAATATCTTGTTCTGGAGATAGCTTACTATCTTTCCTGGAACAACAGACATACATCTATGAATAAAATGATCCTTGAAGACATTTTTTGAATAAGCATATATTGAGAGCTGCCATTTACTGACCACCCCCTATGACTTCACAAATGTGTGGGGTGGTCTTAAATATCTGAAATATTTAAGACAGACTAAGATTAGTACTTGAAGAAGGAGATCAATTCATTATTTCTTTGTGTTTTGAAATGACAGGAAAAGAAAAATGTGGGCTGGTTAGTTCAGAATGCTTCAAAGAGGAGAAAGAAATCAAGCTCAGCCATGCCTGGGTGGCTCAGCGGTTGAATGCCTGCCTTTGGCTCAGGGCATGATCCCGGGATCCAGGATGGAGTCCCACATTGGGCTCTTCTTGCAGGGAGCCTGCTTCTCCCTCTGCCTATGTCTCTGCCTCTATCTCTCATAAATACATACGTAAATAAATAAATAAATAAATAAATAAATAAATAAATAAAATCTTAAAAAAAAGAAATCGAGCTCAGCTTGAGGGCATTTATCCAAAGAAAAGGAAAACACTAACCCCAAAAGATACATGCTATACCGCCATGTTCACTGCAGCATTATCACAATGGTGAAGACATGGGAATAACCTAAGTTTCTGTCAATGGATGAATAAAGATGTGAGATAGATACACACACACACACACACATACACATACATATATACATATATGTGAATATTTTTCAGCCATAAAAAGAATGAAATGTTGCCATTTGCAACAACATGGATAGGTTTTGAAGGCATTATGTTAAGTGAAATAAATCAGAGAAAGACAAATACTGTGTGATCTCACTTATATGTAGAATCTAAAATAAAGCAAAACAAGTTCATAGATACAAAGAAGAGACTGATGATTGCTAGAGCCAGGGGTAGGGAGCTGTGAGGGGGGGGGCACATAATGGGTGAATGGGTCAGGGGTCAAAAGGAACAAACTTCTAGTTATAAAATAAATAAATCATGGAGATGAAAAAAATTTTAATGAGCTTTGAAAGGTCAGGAAAAGTTAAAAACAATGTAGACATGGGTAGTTCAGAATCCTCCAGAGAAGAAGCAGAAATCAAGCTGGATTTTGAAATAAACACCTATATAGTGGCTTCATTATCAAGTCACCCTTGTGTGGAGGACACACATAATTACACAACAAGGCAGGAAAGGAAAAGTGCACTAAAAGAGAGGAACAAAGGTTAAAGGATGATGGGAGGGAAGAAGAGGATGCATCTGGGGAGAGGGGCCAGGGAGCCTTCTGAAGGTGGGATTCAGGCTAACCTGTAAGGACAGGGAGCATTTTGACAGAAAAGAGATGAAGACTGAAGGAGAATAGTAAACAAAACACAGGGACTGAATATAAGAAATATCATGTAATCAACAAGCTATCTATTTTTACTTTTAGTCTAAAAGTGAAATGCAAGTGAGAAGTAGAAATCTACTGAAAGGGAAGAAGTAGACACAGGAAAGCCATTCCCCTCTGCTCTGGACTTCCTCCATGCCTGCATTGCAGTTTTCATGTTTCCCTTCTGCTAGCTTCTTTCCCTCTGCTTACAGATACACTCAAATTCTTCCATCCATAAATAAAGTCCAACACTCCCCTCATTAGGCGTCATTTGTGCAGTCACATCTCTTGGCTCTCCTTCCAACCATGAGATGGCGTGGCTGATGTGGGACTGCACTGTAACCAGTGAACTTGGCGGGGAAGGTGTGCAGGTCTTGCCAGTTTCCATGATGATTCAACATCACTTGGTGATGTACATACAGAAGAGTGTAACTGTCATATTTGGGGGGACGATGTCCCTTTCCTGAATTTTATATTTTACATAGTATATGCAAAAGAAACACATATTTGTGTTTGGATCAGAACTGCCAGAGACAACTTTAATACAAGCAGCTGCAGAGAGGAGAGGAATTCTTTTTTTTCCCATCAGACTTATAAAACTGTGTGTGGACAAGTGAGCACACATACATTAAATGCAAACTATAATATATGCAAAATATGTCCACAACAAAAGAATGATGGAAAGAAAGGGAAAACTTGATACTTTCATTAATTCTTTCATTTAAAATTTTCTTGACTAATACAAGTCCTACTTTTTAAAAAAGATTTTATTAATTTATTCATGGCCCTGCATCAATGGAGGAATCACAGAATCATGCTCTGGAGCTTGGTAGCAACAGAAACGAGGATGAGGAGATATTCCAGCTGCACAGTGTAAACTATAAAGGACACTGAACCAAATGCAAGTCTGCAAGCCACTTGGCTAACATCTCATGGAACCTAAGTGTCAAGGAAAAGACAATAAAATGGCAAAAGGAGAAGTATTACATCCAGATGAACCAGACAAAAATGAGTTAAGAGGAAGGTATAAATGCAATTTTTAAAGAAAAGTGATGACACGTAATGTAGAGGAGGCTCATCATAGTTCATTTATCTTACTTGACCAGGCATTTCTGTAGGAGTTGCACAAAACAGATCTCTTTTGGGGCATACACACAATTTAAGACAAATAAAGAACCACAAGATATGCCAGATACTTTGAAGAAAAATAAAAGTACATTGAAGAATGGAGAGTAATGGTGTAGAAGAATGCTATTTTTGATGAAGCAGATGGAAAAACTCTGAAAAGGAGACAGTTAAGCAGAGAATAATGATACTATGATGTGTTCTCAGGTTGGTGGTGCTAGAGGTAAATATTCCAGAGGGGGAGAAGAGAACAGGTAAAGATGCCAGAACAGCTACTCAGGTGCATTAACTAAATTCAGAAGACAGGAGTCAACAGAACTGGGGAGAGAACAAGAGAGTAGTAGACACAATTGGTCAGGGCCAGTCATGTATGCTTTGAAACTGTTATCAGTAATACAGGACTTTACTCTGAGATAGGAATCCTAAGGGAATTGAGTAGAGGGCTAGCCTGGGGCTGGGGCACAGTAGGCACTGCGAGGAGAAGTTCATGGGTCTAGATTTGAGAACTTAAGGTATTTATACACCAAGAAGGAAAGGAGCTGGGGGAAAAAAAAACTGAAGAAAAAGCAGAAGCGAGGGAAATCCAGACAAAAATCCAATGATATATCTGCCTCAGTGCTGCTGAGAGCTGTGAATGTCTCTTGAGGCTTGCACAGTTGGACCATGAATTTTCTACCACAACTCTGGACATGGGGAAAGCAGACTCACCCCAGACCATCCATAGAACAGCTTCAGTATTCACAAGCAATTTCCGACACCAAGGCTCAGAAGATAGCTAAGCTAAAACCTTGTCTCCTTCTGAAGGTACTGTCTGCCTGAGCATGTGCCTGTTTGCCTGCTTTTGAAAACCTTTGTGGGTCTATGGGTAGTCCTGCCCTTATACAGACCCTACTTGGCTGATGAAGGGGTTCCAAATACGTCATCCCAAAACATGCCGCTCAGGCCTGAGAATTATTTTGAGCTGAAGGCAACTAAGAAAAAGCAGACACAAGAAGAACTCTTTCCCTACTTACCTGAAAACAGAACATAGAGTCTGCTTGTGAAGGTACTCCTCCTACCTTCCCCCAAGTGCATACCAGGAAGAAAATAACAGCTTCATTACAGGAGATAAGATGACACTTAACAAGAGTCTACATAAACTTTACTAAATAGCTCCTACTTACCATTAGATTCCTCATATATTTGTCACCCCTAAAAGCCTTTCCCTCACCACGTCACTTATCTACAGATGTATTGTTCTTTTGTTAAGATGCCACATAAGCCCAAGTTCCAGCCCACCTTCTGGTGTTTTTTTTTTAATATTTACTTAATTATTTGAGAAAGAAGGAACATGAATAGGGGGCGGGGGAGTACAGAGAGAGAGTTTCAAGCAGATTCCAGGCTGAGTGTGGGGCTTGACTTGGGACTTGATCTCACAACCCTGAGATCATGACCTGAACTGAAATCAAGAGTCAGATGCTCAACTGACTGAGCCACCCAGTTACTCCCCAATCACATCTTTTGAGTTAAGGCATCACTGGAGTACTCATGTGGGTTTGCTCAGTGCGTGCATGAATATGCTCCTCTTTGTTTTTCCTCTTACTAATCTATCTTTTGCCCATCGAATTTGCAGAGCCCTAGCCCATGACTCTAAGATGGGCACAGGAAAAACAATTTCTTTGTTCCTCTATGACAGGTACTGCAATCTCATTGCAGTAGCCCCCAGTTTTCAAACAGGTGAGATTCTTGCTCGAGCATTATTTGGTTATACCATTTATTTACTAGAATCTGGAACACTGTGGAAAAGTCCAGGGGGAGGGGACCATATACTTCTGAAAGTCACCTATCAAGAAAACAGGGAGGTGATGCCATAATAACAATATTTCATCATGTATTCACATAACAGAGAACACCAAATAGAACAAGGAATCATTTATATTCTTTTCTTTACTATCCACAAAGGATAATAATTTGATTAACTTCAGCAATGGGAGGCAATACTACAACTTCTCAAAGTTTTATTCAACAGAGCAAGTGTTTAATAGTTAAGCATTTTATATTTACCAAAGATGAAGAACTTCAGAATAAAATTATAGTTTGTGTTAGCAATTTACAGGAAAATTACTGAGTCATTCCAAATCCTTTCAGAATCAGAGTTCACAAAGAGGAACCATATTCAGTATGCCCAAGCAGGTAAAAAGCAAATAACAATTACTCTGCTTAAAAACTAACATTCAAGTAAATATAACTTAGCAAAATTGCTCCAAAACATGCTGACTGATCTTTCCCCAGTACTGACTTTTGCAGCCTCAAAATCCTAAAAGGACTTTAAAGGTCATTTAAAAAAAAAGCCAAACAAACAAAAACATAATCGTTTTCTTTGTTGTGCATAGCAAACATTGGTATTTTCCAAAGTCTTCGTGCCACAAAAATCAGAATATTTGAAATGATTCAATTACTTCTCCGTAACAGCACCACACCATTAGAACTATAATTTAGTCTTACTAACTTATGCAATGCTGTCATTTTGCAGGTTGGGGAAACTCAGGTCCAGGCAATACCTGTGGAGACAGATCCCAGTTCTGGCTCCAGTCCTGGGTCCTTCCACAAAGCTTTACTGTCTTCCAGAGGAAGCCTCTCTTAGGTGATCATAATGAGCATGCAGGAATCTGCCAGCAAAGCCTGGCAAATCTGCTTACAACCTGATATCCAGCAAAGGAGTTTCACAAATCCCAGTGGAGAGCTGGAGGGCTTGAGACAAGCCACATACCTATCTGAGAAATCAGATCCAAGTGTGAAAGCTGTCACTTGTTCCTTAGATGTACTTTCCTCTAGAGCCATTTTTATTTTCTTTTTTCATTGTCTCACCATTTCATCCTGGAGGCATCTGTTAACCTACATAATTCAGTCAAGTGCTCTCTGGATGCCATCCCTGCAAAGCTGCAGATGTAGGTTTGGAAAGCCCACCCACAGGGTAAGGGCATTTGTCCCTCTCCTACTTCCACCCTGCCACAGCCCTTGCCCCCAGGACAGACCTTCCCACTGATCAGGCACACAGAGTTCACAGGTCAGGGCCCCGGACCCACCCACACAAGGCTTGCAGATACCACCTGTTCCTTTCTTCTTAGTAGTGGTTCTCCCCCTCACCCCATTCCCCAACCTAGAGAATCTTCTCACATCCAGTCTGGACACTGTGTGAGGCACTACCTCTTAGGTACAGTTTTGTTACCCTACTCTGACAATTTGCATTTTAAATGACTGGAGTAGGGCAGATCTTATCACAAAACAGTGAATTTTAAGGAGTGCAAAGTCATGCAATTAATCAGCATCCTGAAAGGATCAAGTAAATTTCTCAGCACTACAGCCATCAACTAGACACATAAAAGTCAGTTCTATGAGAAGGTGGGTGTCAATTTTTAGGACATTTAATGAAGAAGCTGCATCCACAAAAGAAAAAAACAAATATATGGATTCTAAACTTGGAAACCAGAATCTATTCTATGGGTAACTGCTCCTTC
Organism: Vulpes lagopus; assembly: GCF_018345385.1. NCBI lineage: Eukaryota > Metazoa > Chordata > Mammalia > Carnivora > Canidae > Vulpes > Vulpes lagopus. Next base: position 94,086,277 of record NC_054827.1, on the reverse strand, counting down.
AGCACCCCACGAGAGTTATGTGAACATATTTTTCTATGATCAGTGTATTTAATTAAAAACATATAAAGCAAATAAGACTTGGCACCTCATCTAACTTTACTAACATTTGTATAATGCTATTGCATGGTGTTAGGAAAAGAGAAGCAAAGCATCAGAAGATCTCTCTATCAAAAAAAAAAAAAAAAGGAAGATCCCTCTATCTTCAGAAGCAAATGGAAATACATAGTTCCTTTAATATCAGTATCAGTATTATCTCTCTGCATTCAGCTACTTGTTGATAAGTCAGAAGGCATACTGATTTGTGAAAACATGTAAATATATTCAGAACTACACAAATCTTGTTTATAAATCCTCCGTATTGGTGGTTTCCAACTGAATGAACATCAGAGATTAAAGTCAATTTTTAAGTGCTGAGGGAAATAAAGGCAAGTAGATTATAAACGGAAATAATTCTTATATACGATTATTACTTTTAAGGTTAGCATCTTCCCAGCGACAAAGAAAATGACACATATAACCCAACAAAAATCACTGCAACATTAACTGTATAATATACAGAGATTGTGCCTGTAATTCTCATTAAAATATAAATTCATACTTAATAAAACATATTAAAACATAAATGTATCTATGAAAATATAAATGTATGCTGTTACCAAAACAAACAAAAATACAAACAAAAACCCCCACAGACTCAAAATGGTGTCACTTAAGATTCCCAAACCAGTGCTCAATACGTAATCTAATTACAGTTTCAACTTCCTCCAGAAATGTCATCTTGACTGGTCAGTCAAGAATTTTTCAATCCAAGGCAATGAGTCCATCACCAGGGAACTCTCTAATCCTCAGAGGTGATGCAATATGTGTAATAAGACACCTTGTTGGGATCCCTGGGTGGCGCAGCGGTTTGGCACAGGGCGTGATCCTGAAGACCCGGGATCGAATCCCACGTCGGGCTCCCGGTGCATGGAGCCTGCTTCTCCCTCTGCCTGTGTCTCTGCCTCTCTCTCTCTCTCTCTCTCTCTCTCTCTCTCTGTGTGTGACTATCATAAATAAATAAAAATTTATTAAAAAAAATAAGACCCCTTGTTTTCCCCCTAGAGTGTGGGTTCTCCTGGAACAGTCTTTTTCTTTTGCTAATAACTTTCTGTCCTCACCCTCTTTCTATAAAAACTTTCTATTTTGTACAACTCTTTGTAGTTCCCTCGACTTGCTAGATGGGGTACTGCCCAATTCATAAATCATTTAATAAAGCCAATTAGGTCTTCAAATTTACTTGGTTGAATTTCGTTGCTTAAAAAAACCATTAGCCTTTCTTTGCAAAGAAAAGCCTTTCTTTCAACAGAAAGGTAAAGATTTAGCCTGGCTAAAAACTCTTAATCATCTCTAATGAATGGGCTGAAAAACCAAGGCATGGAGCTTTGCAATTTCTTAAAGTAGCAAATTAGACCCTAAATGGAGGGTAAATCTAATCTTGGTACAATGATAATTAAAATATTAATATTAAAATATTAATACCTGTTTATTCTGAGTCCAGGAAACAGAGACATGGGAATGAATGGCATGGGGCATGACAGGGAGGGCAAGATAGCCTGGACAGTAAGCCTCGTATGCCTACCTTTGTGCATTTTTAAAATAGGAAATAAGAGGACTAAATGAAACTACACACGTAGGGCTCTTGGCACACTGAATAAATACTAGTCATTGTTTTTTTCAACAGTAAGGATGTAGAGGCTGAGAAGGAATAAATTGCTGTATCTGAATATTGAGGCTTATGGAAAACTTGAGAAGCAGCTTGCAAAAGTACTCAATCAGTTCATGTAATGTTTATTAGGGTTAATAAACTGCTAGAATGTTAAAATAAAAAATCTTGAATGCAGAGACCACTGGGTAATAATATCATCATGAGATATGCAGCAGGCATTTTGTGTGATCTGTGAGGATGCACTGTGAACATAATGGGGTTTGATGACTCCAAAATTTTAAATTCATGGAAAACTGAGGTACCCTAAAAATGGATTTGATTTCAATTTAACTTTGTAAATTATTTAAAAATAAGTCTACTCCTTTTTATGTTTCTAAAAATAATTCCTCTTTATTGTACAATATTTAAAAAATTAAGAAAACAAAACCTCTACAGTCTTGAGATAACTACTATTACTATATGGAGAACTGCTTTACATTTTAATGTATTACATAAAATTAAATTAATATAAGTGGGATCATGCTTACATTGAATTTTGTGCTGTGTGCCTCATTTCATGTAAAATTGCATTTTGAACATCTTTCCACATTCAAAATTCTTTAAAGATCACTTTATTACATGTACCATCTATTATATGGATGTATCATTATTTAACCTACCCCTTTTTTTTAAGTGCTACAAGTAATAGAGTGATGAATAATTTCATAGACACAGAGAGATATCCATGCTATTGACTATTTTGTGGGGTGCATACTGGAAGTGAACATAAATATTCAGGCTATGCTCTCACAGAGGACTTTTCAAGGTGTGGGTACCCACGTACTGTGCCTGTCAGGACCCTGCTGCAAAGACTGGCATCACCACCCAAGCACTTGCAGTTTTTAGTTGATTTATTAGACAGAGCCATGGTTGTTTTCATTTTCATTTTTTGAATTATCAAGTATACATAAGTTTTATCACTTGTATTTCCTTTTCTGTGAGTAGACGAAGTGTGCCCTTTGCCCAGATTTCTCTTCAGATTTTGGATTTTTCTTGTCATGGCACTTTTTGTCTATTACAGTTATTACGCCTCTGACTAATGTATTTGGACAAGTCAGTTTTCCATTTGGAGTGTCTTCTTTTTATCTCTTTGTGACTTTTTTGACATTGCATGTCATCAAAATGCAGCCCTCTTTGCAGTTGCCTCTTTTGTGAAGCATAGGGGACAGCCCTGAGCCAAGCTTCTGCTCTGCCACCAGTAAGTGACTCACCAGCTTGGGGCCTCAGCTTCTGATCTGTAAAACAAATGAGCTAGCCTGTCCATGTCTCATGACTTCCAGCTCTGAAAGTATAAATTGTGTCGCAACTTTACCGTAACAAGCAGAACTTAGTTGATCCTTCCTAAACTTAAATAATAGATGCTGTCAAGAAGAATTAAATGACTCATAAAATCAGATCCCTCAGAAAACGTCAGGAGCAAATTTAAGATTTTACTTTAAGTACCTTAAGCATAGTTGACCTTTGTTAATTTTACTCTGAATATCCTTGAGCAAAGAATTTCTAAAAAATAATTTTTGTCTGAGTTTTGAGATCCTTGTGATCTGGGTTCCAACACAGCATGGGATATTACAAACACTAATAATGAGCTCTAATGTAGGAGTTCTGGTCTCAGAGTAGAAAGCAACACCTTCCCTTTTGCATTGAGGTGGCAAGGAAATACAATCCATTATTTGGAGGATTTATAGTCATCTATATAGTCTTAAGCTTTTTTTTTTTTTTTATACAATCTTAAGCTTTTTGACAATGGCCTTTGGGAAGCAATTACTTTCTCTCCCTTCATTTACCCCACACCAGAAGTGCTATTTGCTGTGGGCAGCAGGTGGGTGGGCTTAAGACAGACAGCTTGGGCTTTGTTTGTGGTTGACCTTTTATCTCCTGTGGAGAGGCGTGTCTTATTTAGTGCCTTATTAAACCAAACATTCTTCTCCCTGGAGCTGTTAGTATCTAATGGAGGTTTCTAAATAGTATCTAAAGAGTGGTTTCTCTTTCCTCACTAATTTTCAGAAGATTTCAGAAAACTAGTAGTGAATGGTTTATAATTATCTGAATTGAATCCCAATTATTAAATGTAATCCAAAGTGATGATGGATGTTAGGTAACAAGCTAGCCATCCATGTATCCAAATGTGAATAAAACCACTGAAAATGAAGATAGTGAGCTAATGATAAAAAAAGGAAAGACACTGTCAGTTACTTTATATGGCTGATTTCATTAAATTTTCATAACAAACATATGAGGGATAGGGGTATCCCTTCTAGTTCATAGGTATCTGAGTTTCAAAGAATCTTATTAATTCACATTATGCACTAATAAATGCTCAAAATAATACTTCTCCGTCTGATTGCAAAGCCCATATTCTTTGCATTGCATGATCCTGCCTGTGGAGGTACTTACACACCTGTGACCTAATGCTAAGACCTCTCCATATTTATTGGCATTTGAAGGGAAATTGGCTGTTTTGATCTCAAACTTCTCCAGGACTGCTATGTTGCTTACTAAAATGAAACACTCAAAACTAGAATTCAACCACAGAGGAAGTCATAACCTACTCATGCGGGCAATACGGCATAGGTGAGGATAACTATGCTAAAATAAATTGATCGAATTGTTCTTACAAGCAATCTATTTCTTCCCTCAGATTATATTTTCTCTTTCTCATTTAGCTACATGAATACAGAGCCCAAGTCCACTGTATTTTGTGCTTACAATGCAGGGGTGAAGTGAGATTATCATGCTTTCAAAGACTGACTTTATTTGGGAGAGGAGTCTGAGATAAGTACTGCTAGATGAAGTGGTGGGTCCACTGTTCCATGTTTCAAGTCACACACTATCCTTTACTCTGTAAGGTTCATTTGTTGTTTGAAAAATGAAGCCAACAACTTATTAAAAATAGTTTAAGTATCATGATAATGGCAAGATAAAAACACTGATCATCTATAAACTTGATTTTTTAACAAACCTTACTCAAGTGTCACATCATCCAAACATATTCACCTGGTAGTTTAAAAACAGAGAGAGTGGAAAGAGGAAGATGGAAGTGAGAAAGGAATAAGATTTCTTTGTTAAGAAGAGGGTTCATCAGCAAGGAAACAACCAAGAGCTTCTAAAGACAACCCAGGCATTTTTTGAAGGAAAGCACCACATCTGTGGTATCAACCTCATTTGGGAGACCCACAAGTAAAACAGCACATAGAAAGTCAAAGGAAGCACATTGTAAAGCTATTTTGCCAGCATTATCATGGATGATGAAGGAATTCTTTTAAAAAATGTACATTTTGGGACACCAGGGTGGTTCAGCAGTTGAGCATCTACCTTTGGCTCAGGGCATGACCTTGGATTCCAGGGTTCGAGTCCCCCATTAGGCTCCCTGCGTGGAGCCTGATTCTCTCCCTCTGCCTAAGTCTCTGCCTCTCTCTGTGTGCCTCTCATGAATAAATAAATAAAATATTTTTAAAAATGTACATTTCAGGGAAAAGTAACCGACACATTTGACCTTCATTAGGGAAAAATGCACATGTGAATAAGTAATTGGAGCTCGGACTCCCCTCAACACCTAGCTGATCACAAAGCATATGGTTATGTTCATAGCAACTGAATACATGTAATAAACAGTTTATTTATATTGTAGTTAAAACCACCTGATCTCAGATGGTGAGGGAATTCTGAAATCCCAAGTCAATTTCCTCATCTCTCTCCTCTGAACTTCTATATAGAGAATAAATATATCAGAGTTAAGGAGAGGCCTAATTTAGAATGAAAATCAACTGGCAACTACCCAAAATGCTTTGATAGTAAAAGACTATTCCTGCAATCTGGCAGAATTCCAGGCAGCAGTTAAACTCTGTGGGATATTTTAGAGAAAGCACCCAGGACTGAGACCTCTTGAGCTTTAGATCTGATTTTACACTCTTAGGAACCTCATTTCATAACCTGCATAAGTTGTTATGCAGGGTGTGCATAAGTCACGTAAGTCACACTCCTAGGAACCTCATATGGAATGAATGAATGAATGAATGAATGAATGAATATGAAACTTGCAAAGTGAGATAAAAAGAGGTAGGCCTACCACACACATCCATTACAATGATAAAGTAAAATACTGGCATGACCACACTTTGTAAATGATAAGGAATTTTAAAAACATTTAGAGTAACATCACCAATATGATGACACAATATTCTTGACTTCACTCCCAGTCACAAGAAGAGTAATTAACATCTATTCAAGAACACCTCTGAGGGAATCCTAGAATGCAGAGGTAAGAGTGAAAAACTCCCCTGAACCTCAGAGACCAAGACAGACTGCACTGGGTAAAAGAAGTAGCTTTACATTGACCACAGTGTCCCTCCCCCAGCCAGTGCAGTACTATGCAGAGAGGCTTCCCTTGAGCCCCAAGTTCTTCCAGTGGGAAAAGAGAACCCCAGGGAGACAACCAGTATACCCTAGCATATGGGTAGCTTCATAACAACCCTTACTGTTCTCTCCCACCTGTAGGATTGCAGGGACCCTATAGGGCCCAGCCATTGGGAATCTGACTGTGATAGAGAAGAGGGAAGAGGCTTCCAACAATGAGCACATGGATCTTGGCAGACTGAGTTCAAATCTGCAGTAGAATTCCAACCAGGGGCTTTATTCATCTGCAGACTCAAGTCAGGGGCACACTGACCAGAGGCCTAAGCAGGTTTTAGAACCTGCCTCATTTGGATCCTCAAATGAGAAGTTCTGCTAGCCCCTAAGGATGGTTTGCCCAGTCCCAAGCAAGTAGCTAGATCACAGCCCCACCTGTTATGAAAAGTATCTTCCAGTTCCATTTCACCAAAAAGGCTGGTAATAACCCTTTAAAGGTATCTGTGGCCCAGTAGCACCTGAGCCAAAAGACAGGTAGGCATAGTTGACTGGCCTAGAGCAAAGACATTATCAGTAAACATACCCAGTAATCCAAACTAAGCTGACTGATGAAGAACTGTCTCTGTAAAAGCAAACCTGAAAAGTCTAGAAAAGGAGCCCCATTACTCAAATGTATATATATCATAAGAGATCTAGGATCATAAAAATTCGGTAAATCAGGGAAGTACCAGCAATGAAACTAATAAAGTGTCAATAACTGACCTTAAGGAAATGGAAATCTATGAACTCTCAGACAGAAAATTCAGAATAATTCTCTTAAGGAAGTTTAGTGAACTATGAGAAAATACACACAGACAACTAAATGAAATTAATAAAAGCATGCATGAACCAAAAGAGAAGTTCGACAAGGAAACAGCAGCTGTCAACAAAAAAATAGAAATCTTAGAGCAGAAAAATACAATAACCAAACTAAAGAGTTGAATACAGAGTTTTAAAAGTAGACTCAACTTGGCAAAAGAATGAATCAGTGACTTTGATAGAACACTAGAAACCACCAAAGCAGAGAAGCAAAAAGGAAAAAGAATAAAAAAGAGTGAAGAAAGCCTATGGAATCCTGGGACACAATGAAAAGAAACAATATTCACATTATAGGAATTCCATAAAAAGAGAAAGAAAAAGGGACAAAAAGTATATTCAAAACCATAATATCGCAAAACTTCCTGGTCATGGGGAAAGAAATGGACATCCAGATCCATTGAGATCCAAAGAATCCCAAATAGATTGAACCCAAATAGGGCTATAACAAGACACATTAGAACTAATTTGTCAAAAGACAAAGACAAAGAAAGAATTTAAAGAGCAGCAAGAGAAAAGAGAGAAGTTATGTAGAAAGTAAATCCCATAAGATTACTGGTATATTTCTCAACACAAACTTTTCAGGCCTGGAGAGAATGGGATGACATATTTAAAATACTGAAAGAAAATAACTGTCAACCAAGAATTCTATACCTGCTGAAGTTGTCCTTTAGAAACAAAAGAGGTATAAAGACTTTTCTGAACAAACAAAAGCTGAGGGATTTCATTATCACTAGACCTACTTTAGAAGAAATGCTAAAGAGAGTTCTTTGAGTGGAAGTAAGAGAACACGAATGAACATTGTAAAAACAAAAAGAAGGAGTACAAATACCACTGGTAATGGTAAATACATAGTTGTACATAGATTCTGCAATATGGTAAGAGTGGTGCACATTCTAGTTTAAAAAAAAATAAGAGAACATAGCCAAAATGACACTTAGCACAATAATCTGTTAGCTACACAATATTAAAACATGTGAATTGTAACAGTAACAAACTAAAATGTGAAGGGGAAAAAGAAGTAAAAGTATAAAATATAGGAATTCTTTTGAAGATAAGTTGTTATCAGTTTAAAACAGGCTGGTATAAGCTGAAGATATCTGTATATCTGTATAATCCTTACATTAACTACAAGGAAAAATCTTCTAATAATTATACAGAACACTATGATAAAGAAGTCTAAGCATAACTGATATCAAGATGTTATAACACACAAAAAGACAGCATAATAAGAAACAAAGAATGGATCTACAAAACAGATAGAAATCAGAAAATAATTAACAAAAGGACAATAGTAAGTCCTTATCTATCAATAACTGCTTTAAACATAAACAGAATAAATTCTCTAATCAAAAGGTATACAAAACTAGATCTAAAAATAAAATCTAAAATATAAAGATTCACTTTTTTTTAAAAGATTTATTCATTTATTTATGATGGACATAGAGAGAGAGAGGTAGAGACACAGGCAGAGGGAGAAACAGGCTCCATGCCAGGAGCCCAACGTGGGACTCGATCTCAGGACTCCAGGATCGTGCCCTGGGCCAAAGGCATGCGCCAAACTGCTGAGCCACCCAGGGATACCCATTAAGACTCACTTTAGTCTTAAAGACACATTTACACACTGAGAGTGAAGGGATGGAAAAAGACATTTCAAGCAAATGGAAAACATTCCCTCCACCCTACCACCAAAAAAAGCAAGAGTAGATATAATTATATCAGAAAAAAAAAAAAAACATTTTAAACTAAAATGTTTAGTTTCTTTTTACCAAAAAGAAACAAAAAGAAACAAAGAAGGTTATTATATAATGAGACAAGGACCAATATCCCAAGAATATATAACAATTGTAAATATTTATGCACCCAACATCAGAAAGCCTAAATACATAAAGAAAAAAAAACAGAAAAGGATAAATAAACAATAATACAATACTAATTGGGAAATTTAATAACCTACCTCTCAATAATGGATAGTTCATCCAGACACAGAATCAATAAAGAAAGAGAAGATCTGAACAATATTATAGACCAAATGGACTTAGGCATATACAGAGCATCCTATCCAAAAACAGCAGAATACATATTCTTCTCAAGCACACAAGGAACATTTTCTAGGATAGACCATATGTTAGGCCACAAAACAAATCTTAGCAAATTAAAAAAGACTGAAATCATATCAAGTATCTTCTCTGGCCACAGTGGCATGAAGTTGGAAATCAATAACAGGAAAATTGGAAAATTCATGAACACATGGAAGCTAAATGACACTCTCCTAAACAGCCAATGAATCCAAGCAGAAATGAAAGGGAAATTAAGAAGCTGAAACAAATGAAAATGGAAACACAGCACACCAGAATTCCAGGATACAGCTAAACCAAACAAAGCTAAACCAAAAACCAAACTAAAGCAAAACAAAACAAAAAACAATCCACAAAAAAACAGACAAAAACATGATTATAATAGAGAAGTTCATAGCAATAAACATCTACATTAAGTAGCAAGAAAGAGCCCAAAAAAACAACTTTACTCCTTAAGAAACTATAAAAAGAAGAACAAACTGAGCCCATAATTAGCAGGGGGAAATTAAATAATAAAGTTTAGAGCAGAAATAAATGAAATACAGAACAGAAAACAATAGAAAATATCAACCAAACTGAAAGTTGGTTCTTTGAAAAGATAAATAAAACTGACAAACTCTTAGCTAGACTAACCAAAGTAAAAAGAGAAAGGACACAAATCAAAAAAATATATAAATAAAAAGGAGACTTTACAACTATCACCACAAAAATTCAAAAGATCATAAGAAATTATGATGAACTAAGTATAGACCAACAAATTGGAAAACCTAGAAAAAAATGGAAAAATTCTTAGAAACATAAACTTACCGAGACTGAACCAGGAAAACATAGACATAGGCCAATTAATAGCAAGGAAAAATTTCCCAACAAACAGAAGTCAAGGACCAGATGGCTTTACTGGTGAATTTTGCCAAACATTTAAAGACGAATCAACTCTAATAATTTTCAAACTCTTCCAAAAAAAAAGTTTTAAAAAGAGGAAGGAACACTCCCAAACTCATCTTGCAAGGCCTGCATTATCTTGTTTCCAAAACCAGAAAAGAACTCTACTCTGGAAACAAACAAGACTAACAAACATTCATTCCTGAATGAATATAGATGCAAAAACTCTCAATAAAATACTAGCAAACTGAATTCAGCAGCACATTAAAAGAACCATTCACCATGATCAAACAGGTTTCATCCCTAAAATGCAAGAATAGTTCTACACATGTAAATCCATTAATGTGCTACATCACACCAATTTCCTTTCACCAATGAAAGGAAAAGAATCATTATCATCTCAATAGACATATCAAAAATCATTCAACAAAATTCAACATCTATTCATGATAAAAACTCTAACAAACTAGGCCCAGAAAGAACATATCTCAACATAACAAAGGCCATAGATGACAGGCCAACAGCTAACATCATACTCAATTGTAAGAGGTTGAAAATTTTCTAAGTCCAGTAATAAGACTAGAGTGTCCACTCTTAATCAACATGGTACCAGAATTCTTAGCTAGAGAAATCAAGCGAGAGAAAAAAATAAAAGGTATCAGAATTTGAAGGAAAGAATTAATTTTTTTTCTGTTTTCAGGAAACATGATTTTATATACAGAAAATTCTAAAGACTCAACCAAAACATTGTCAGATCAAATCAGTTAATTCAGTAAAAGCTGCAGGTTACAAATTGACATGCAAAAGTCAGTAACATTTTTATATGCTAATAATGAAATTTCTGAAAAAAAAATCCATCCCATTTACAATAGCATCAAAAATAATAAAATAGAATATATTTAAGGAGATGAAAGATCTCTGTGCTAAAAACGACAAGATATTGATGAAGAAAATCAAAGAAGACACAAATAAATGAAAAGCATCCCATACTTGCGAACTGGAAGAATTAATATTGTTAAAATTGTTAAAAGCTATCTGTAGATTCAATGCAATTTCTATAAAGATTCCAGTGGCATTTTTTTTTACAAAAGTAGAAAAAATATTCCTGAAATTTATATGGAATCACAAAAGACCATTAATAGCTAAGGAAATCCTAAGAAGAGCAAAGCTCTATTATAAAGCTATAGTAATCAAAACAATATTGTACCAGCATAAAAACAGATACATTTAAGTCAAAAGACCTACCTGAAACCTGAAACTCAAGAAACTCAAGAAAAACCCAAGAACGCATGAAACTCAAGAAAACCTAAGAACAAAACTCCTTGACACGGGTCTTCATAGTGACTTTTTGGATACGATACCTAAAGCTCAAGCAACAAAATAAAAAATTAACAAGTGGGATTACGTGAAATTAAAAAGCTTCTTCACAGCAAAAGAAACCACTAACAAAGTGAAAAGAAAACCTATGAAATGGGAGATATTTGCAAATCATACCTGATGAGGGGTTACATCCAAAACATATTAAAAAAACCATACAACTTAATAGCCAAAAAACAAATAACCCAATTAAAAAAAGGACAAAAGATCTGAACAGTCATCTCTCCAAAGACATATGAAAGGCAAACAGGTACCTGAAAAGATGCTCAACATCACTGGTCATCAGGGAAATGCAAATTAAACCCACAATGAGATATCACATAATGCTGGTTAGAATGGCCATTATATAATAGACAAGGTATAACAAAAGCTGGTGTGGACATGGGAAAAAGGTACCCATTGTGCACTGCTGGTGGTATTTTAAATCTGTGTAGCCAGTATGGGAAACAGTATGGAGGGTCCTCAAATAATTAAAAATAGAACCACCATATGATTCAGCAATTCCACCCTAGGAATATATCTAAAGGTAAAGAAAATACTGACTTAGAAAGATATCTGCATCCTTATGTTCAGAGCAGCATTATTTACAACAGTAGGGTGTGGTGAGGGAAATGCATGCAGGGTGCAGAGAAAGAGTGGGGATGGGAGAAAGCAACTCTATGAAGAGATGGCAAACACCAAAGGAAAAAGTGCCCCTAGTCAAGTGAAATGGAGAGGGAGCTGAGGTGTGAATGTGGACCTGCAAGAGCAGCCTAAAACGAGTTCTCCAGGTTCTCACACCAAAGGATTATCTGGGACAATATTTAGCTACTTTGATGCTAAGCTATGAATATAATTGTTGCACTTAAGATGTAGCACTGATTGCCATAAAATACACAAAAAATATTTTGTTATATAATAAATATTGAATATCCAAGTAAATTCAGCCAAGACAGTCAAAGTGACCATTATACATCCCCAAATCATGTCTCTTTTATACAAGTTGATGTTTAAAATAAAAAATCTATGCAGTCACTCATCTCCATTCTGTTTCTTATCTTTAATCAGATGCCATCTTAAATAATTATCAAAACATAATCCATTTGAATGAGTGGAGGCTTTAAACTTGTACAGTACAAAAAAGGATGTATATTTACCAGAAATACATCTCCCCGGGTGACATACTTGTACCTATTGGTCTTCATTCACATTTCACAACAACAAAAAATAGACACTACTATTACCAGAGAAAAGCATTCATTCTACAATTTTTGAGGATTCTCTGCTTTCAAATATGGCTCTAAAAGAGAGCTAATCAGGGCAGCCCAGGTGGCTCAGAGGTTTAGCGCTTGCCTTCGGCCCAGGGTGTGATCCTGGAGACCTGGGGTTGAGTCTTGCATCGGGCTCCCTGCATGGAGACTGCTTCTCCCTCTGCCTGTGCCTCTCTCTCTCTCTCTCTCTCTCTCTCTCTCTCTCTCATGAATAAATAAAATATTTTTTTAAAAGAGAGCCAATCAGATATAAATGGTTAATTTTCTTTTTTTTTTTTTTAAATTTTTTTTTAAATTTTTATTTTTATTTATTTATGATAGTCACAGAGAGAGAGAGAGGCAGAGACACAGGCAGAGGGAGAAGCAGGCTCCATGCACCGGGAGCCCGATGTGGGATTCGATCCTGGGTCTCCAGGATTGCGCCCTGGGCTAAAGGCAGGCGCCAAACCGCTGCGCCACTCAGGGATCCCTAAATGGTTAATTTTCTATCTGATTAGACACATAAGAATTTTTATCTGATGGGAATGTTTAGCCATAGTCATTTCCATCAATAGATGTGTCCGATCACATATTCTTTGTCACTGGGTTATGCTGCCCCTTTCACAGTCAGGAGCATTTCCACAGATGTTATACCTGCATCAAGAAATAAATGGCCGTATTTTTAGCTTCTGATGCTTTGAGTGAAATCTCACAACAATTAGGCATAATTACTATGTGCAGTGCCATTGCCATGGTTTTTGTCTGCAGATGAACAGGGAGATCCTAGGCCTCAGATCCCAAGGGATTCAAGACTCTGGTCCCCACACATATGGCTTTGCCTCTACAATCACCAGAGAAAGACCTTCACTTTCAATCCATAGCACAGATGAGTACATTTTAGGGACAGTCATTACAACCCCAATCCAAATAGAGTCAAGAAAGAGAAATATATTTATGTGATGACTGTAAAAGCATGAGAAGTACAGAGGCAACTCCAACAAACCCTGTGGCATAATATGGTGTTAGCATTCATTTGTTACTTTGTTTTAAAGTTATTTTGAGGGCAGCCCAGGTGGCTCAGCGGTTTAAGCGCCACCTTCGGCCCAGGGTGTGATCCTGGAGACCCGGGATGGAGTCCCAGGCTCTCTGCATGGAGCCTGCTTCTCCCTCTGCCTGTGTCTCTGTCTCTGTCTCTCTGTCTCTCTCATGAATAAATAAAATCTTTAAAAAAATAAAATTATTTTGAAATAATTAGAGATACATAAGAAGGTGGGAAAATAATTTAGGGAGTTTCCATGTTACCTACACCAATTTCCCCCTGATCCTACCATCTTGTATAATTTGAGCACAAAATCAAAACCAGAAAATTGGCCCTGGTACAATCCACAGATCTCATTCAGATGTCACCAGCTTTACATACAATCTTATATGTGTGTGTGTGTGTGTGTGTAATTCTGAGTAATCTTATCACATGCGTAGATCTGTGTAACCACCACCACAATCCAAATACAGAACTCCCTAATGATCCCTTTCCAACTACACCAAAATCCCCTCCCCATTCATAACCCCTGACAACTGCTAATGTGTTCTCCAATTTTTAAGTTCTGTTATTTTTAGGAACATTATACAATATTTTAGTCTAGTAATTCTACAAATTGCTGAGTAGGGTATTGAAGTTCCCAGCTAGAATTGTGGACTTGTCTATGTTCCCTGCCTGCTCTATTAGTTTGACTCTGCATTTCATGTTTTTGTTGCATGCACATTTCATATTTATATATATTGGTAGACTGATCTTTTGTTATGTAATGTTCCTCTTTTCTTTATTCTTACATCTAATTTTTCTTACATAAATGTCATCAAACCTGTTTTTTAAAAACCAATGCTTGCATGATGTATTTTCTTTTCCATCATTTTACTTCCAACCTATCTATCTATGTTTGAAGTGAATTTCTGGTAGAAAGCATATACCATATTTGGGTTATTTTTTTAATCTACTCTGACAAGTCTTGTCTTTTAATTGCTATGTTTAGACCTTTCATATTTCAAGTAAATGTTGATAGATTAGAGCTAAAGTCTGACAATTTATTTCTTGTTTTCATTTTGTTCTTTTTATTCCTGTCTCCCTCTTCTTGCCTTCTTATGGCTTACTTGAATATCTTTTGGAAGTCTACCTTGATTTATCTATCATGTTTTGATTCTCCCAGTATAGTGATTTAGTGTTTGTTTAGTGTTTATATACTAATTTATAAATATTTATATGTATAATTTATATATATATATATATATATATATATACACATACATAAAACTATCAGAATCCACTGGCACCAATATTTTCCCACTTTGAGCAAAGTGGAAGCACCCTATATCTATTTTGGTCCTTTTGCTATTCTATTTTTTAAACAGAAGTCACTTAAGAATTTCCTCTACATTCATTGAGATGATGCTATAATTTTGCTTCAAGCTCCAAATGCAATTTTTAAAACCTCACTATATTTTACCACGAAGTTACTCATTCCATATTTCTATCCGCCTTCATGATGCCTCAGTTTTCTCCAGTTATCATTTCCTTTTTATTTAGAGAACTTTTAGGTATTGTTTATAGGTAGGCCTCCTAGGACGAATTCTTTTTTTTTTTTTTTTTTTTTTTTAGTCCTGGAATACTTTTATTTCCTCTTCATTCCTGAAGGATATTTTTGCTAGATGTAGAATTCACAGGTGACATTTCTTTTCTTTCAGCACTTGAAAAATGTGCCACATCCTTATGTTTTCTAGGTTTCAAATGAGAAATTTGTTGTTATTCAGATTGTTGTGTTCCTATAGGCAGTTTCATGTGTCTCTGGATGCTTCTAAGAACTTTTTTTTTTCTTTTCTTTTCTTTTTTTTCTTTTGAGCATATTGTTTTTGGTATGGATTTTGTTAGGTTCATTCTATTCATGATTCACTAAGCCTCGTGAGTCTGTAGATTTATGCCTTTTGCAATTTGGGGAACATTTCTGACTATTATATTTTTGAATTTTTTGGCCACACATTTTCTGATTTCCTCGGGCTCTGGAGATGCAAAAGTTGGATCTTTTATGACTACCCTACATGGTGCTGTTCCTTTTTTTTCCCCCAGTCTAGTTTTTTGGCTGTTATCAGGTTGGATAATATCTACTCATCTGTCTTAGTCTTCACCCTTTCCTTTCTCTGCTGTCACCAGTCTCCCTTCTAGTGAGGGTTCTGTTTTGTTCTTTTAAATTCTTATTATATTTGTCAGTTATATAATCTTCCTTTATAGATGAGATTTTCCTATTTTTTCATTTGTTTCAAATCTGATTGTAATTCTCACTGAAACATTTTATGACTGATGCTTTAAAATCATTGTCAGATAATTCCAATATCTGATTCTTGTACTGGCATCTGTTAACTATTTCTTTTTTCATTCAAGCTGTGATTTTCCAGGTTCTGATATGATAAATGATTTTTAATCATTTGAACATTCTGGATATTATGCTGTGAAACTGGATTCCATCCTTTCACCTTGTTTAAGTTTAGCATGTATATCTGGGTGGAGTGCATCCTCTTCAGCTCCCCTGTACCTTGCTGGTACAGGGAGGGTTGAAGGCTTTGCTTCCTACAGGGTCCCACAGAAATCTGAGAGGGATGGAGTAAGTGAAACACTGACTAGTCCTACCTCTTATAATCTCACTCATTCTCACTAATGTCCGAAGGTGACAAACCAACGTACCAGTTAGTCCCATTTTATACCAGCTCACTCAGTCATACTGCTACTATGTAGGAATGGATTCTTAGCTCCCCTCTGAGGCCTTGGAGGGCAGGAAGCAAAGTGCTAATTAACCATCCTCATATTGCCTCTCTTAATTCTACTGTTGCTGAATAAGGGTACAGGTTTAGTTCTCTGTTAGATCTTACTTTCACTACCACACTGGGGTAAGCTGAGGGAAGATCAAATCTCTGCTGAACCCCATCAACACCATCCGGAAGAAAACTAGGAGCACTAGTTTGCAAGGGATGGAAGGTCCACTCAATGAGCAGCCCACTGACACCACCTGGTGGAGAAGCTGAGTAATATTGCCTTCTGCTGTGTCGGGGGTAGGTGGACATGTAGCTCCCAACTTAGCCCTAGTGTAACTATGAGCGTGACAGGGAAAGACACTTTTTCCATTGGTGTTAGGCTGGATGAGGGCAAGTATTGTTCTCCATTTTGTTACGCCGCCCTTTTCCTGGTCATCTGCCTGGGGTAGAGGCTTTGGTTGGAGTTTTTTGTCTATTGGTGCCTCTAGCACTATGTCTGGTACAGGAAAGAGATATCAAAGAAAGGCAGGAACTCACCACATGTTCTTCCTCAGTCCTGTGTTCCAAGACAGTCTGCCCTGTTTTTCCACTTTTAAAGTCTTCTCCTGATTTGTTATGTCACATCCATACAGGGTGTTTTAGTTATAAGAGCTAGAAACTAAGGGGAAAAGGGCTACTCCATCTTGGCTAGAATTGGAAACCTAGTCCTCATTTGTAAATTCGTTCAATCTGGGTAGGTATACTACACAGTTTCAAATGAGAAGTTTGTGCTTATTCAGATTGTTGTGTTCCTGTAGGAAGAAATGTTAAAGACTATAGAATTAAGTCCTCTCATTGCATAAATATAAACCAGAAACTTAATGCAAAATTATAATGGTAGTATAAGTCAATGAAAGTGTTGTTGAAAGGCTGTATAAACATACAGAGTTAAGGATTAAGGCTAGAGGACTGAGATTATCTTTAAGTAGGAGAAGGAGGAGAAAAAGGAAAAAATGAATGTTTTCTTTTTGACATTTATCCTATGTTCCATCTAAAGGAACCTTCTATTTCTCACATATGACAAGAGGAAGAGTAGGAAATAAGGTGTTGGAAGGGGATGGCGTCAGATCAAAGAGGATCCTTTAATACCCACGCTATACCTATGCTAGATGGATTAGGGACTTATGAATAGTCCCTTAGCCTTTCTGGTTGACAACTTCCTAATCTTCTAAGTAAATCCTCATCTGACCAACACATAGGTTTCTGTTTTGTTCTTTGTTTGCTTGTTTTGTTGGTTCATTTAAAAAGTGACAATGTATGGATAGAATCAGGATAAACTATAAAGTTGTATACAATAAAAAACATAAACTTGGCTATTTCACTGGATGATAACAAATGATATATATGTTAAAATGGCATAGCATGACATGTATGGTGACACTGGGACAAGTGGACTTAATGAATATAAAACCTTTACCTATTTCAGGTAATTCAAAGTTGAAACTCTTTGACCTTAGATCATTATTTCATCAAACACACACCCTCAAGTACAACTATGCATACATGCACACACAAGTGTACACACACGCACACACACATACTCATACTGTGTTGCTTTTTTGACTGAAAAGCAACACATAACAGAAAGCATGCTTATGCAAGGACAATAGCACTGAAAAATGGCCTCTGTAAAACTCCACAATAATCTATCCAAGTATGATGCTATTTTTAGGTTTCAGGGGAAAATGAATTGTTCAGATGAAAGCATGACTTCTCTACACTGTCCAAGTACTATATTACTTATGGTCAAATAATTTTTAAGGCACCAACTGAGTCGTTTATTTCTATTACTTGGCAGATGGGAAGTGAGAACTGAATATTTTTTATTGCAACTCTTTCTGAAAAGTAATTTGTTAGAGGTAATGTATTTTCCACTCACCAACAGTACACTGAGCTTCTTGTATGTGCAGAGCTGAAGTCACTGAGGCTTGTAAGGTAGGGGGAGGCTGAGGGATGCGGTAACCCTTACAGGCTTTTCATGGGTCATTTGCTGTTCTACATGAGGCAGTTCAGAAGCAAGAGGTAAATGTAGAGGGATGTGAAGTGATCTGCAAGCCACAGAGAACCTGACAGACATTATTTATAATATTAATCATTACTACACACCAAAGGAAGTACCAGGAAGCCGTAAACTAGGAATGCAACCCAGCATCTCCTCCAGGATCCTTAAAACCACCTGCAAGACTTGATACATCTGTGGAATTAGAGTCACAGATAGAGTTGAGACATCTATGGTATTCCAGGCAAAGGATGACCCCTTCCTGTAGGATAAAGAATTTGTGCAGAGGAAGCATTCCATGGTCCTAGAAAAGATTTAAACAGCCAAAGCTGCCCTCAAAGGGAGGATGTATCAGGAAGAAGCACAGGGCCAATCATTTCATATCCCAGAGGTCTAACAACTTCTAGGTTGGAACATTCATCTTTGTCCTCTCCCAGAGGGACCAAGGGATAATCCATTTCATTTGAAAAAGATTCTAGCAGGATAAGAAAGCACACTTTTGTCTCACTCCCCAATGCACACCATTTGTGGATTTTAGATGCTTTTGGTGTATAAATAATGAGACACATTATTTACTGAAATTTACTGAAATAAATTTATTATTTACTGAAATCACATCACTCTCTGGCTTCATATTAGGTCAGAGCAGAGGCAGGGTTGGTACGGAAGTATGATACGAGAGCCCAAAGAGTGAACTGCTAAGTGGGAATCTTCCTAAGATTTCTAGAGGCTGTGAGTGTTTGCATCAGGGTTCTTCTGTCTCTAGGAAGATCTTGGACATGACAAACTCCAGGACATTTCACCTGCTTTCTTTTGTCATTAACTGCTCTAATCTAGTGGCCATATGGAGCACAGAGTCTCCCAGGGGGGCCTGTTCAAGATGGTAAATTCTGGAAGCATGGCATAGCTATACTTGTAACGTGTGAACTCCTCTGAGACTGGCTATTGTAAATTTCCTCATTCCTCTACCAAGGCATGACTTCCTCACATTTATTTTAAATTCTTAAATTCAAAATATATTGTCTTTGGTATAAAAAATATATTGTCTTATCTTAATTCTTTGTACTGTGGTGTAAGGCAATGACTCTCAACATGGTTCAAATCCTGGCTGTGGATTTGTTAGATGGGTAGCATCCCAAACTTCCATTTCCTCATTTGTTTATTGGAGGTCATAAGTGTATCTTGATTTACTATGAGTGTTAAATCACATAACCCATCCAAAGCACCTGGCACAATGTCTACCATGGAGCAAGTGTTCAAGAAATGTTGACTATCATCAATTACTTCTTTAATTATTGATAGTCAACACCATAGCCTTCTTCTCTCCAGAGAAGGTGGTGGTCCATAATGTTCTTATGACCCACAGGCTCTTTTAAGACTCTTTCTAGAGAGTGCCCTCTCTCTCTCATTCATTCAGTATTCCTATTCTGATATGAAAATCTCTCTCTCTTTGACATTTTCCCTTGTCTTCTTAAACCTTGGTCCAAGAGTTCCTTTCAGTTTTTACACTGTGTTTACTGTCCTTTCTACAGCTACCTATTTCTGGGTCGATAAAAAAGTTCTGACCTGGCCCAGTGTTTCCCATCCTTCACCCTGATCCTCTCTCTCTCCTTTGGACTAAGTACCTTTTCTGTGGCTCCCTTTGCTTCAAATCCAGATGCCATTCTCCTTAGAGTGTCTTGGTGCCCTACGATGTCTTATAGGTAGGAATGCCCTGATCCAAAGTAGCATTGGATTCTGAGAGGCCTCGGCTAACCTCTGCTTCATCTCTTCACTCTGTGCTGGAAGAAATGAAGGCACAGCAAAGGGCAGACCTGCCCATCGTTATACAACTGATAACTGGTGAGAGGCTAATCAGGGAATATAGGGAGGGAAGGAAGATACAAGGCACTGGAGAAAGTTTACCTTTAGTATCAAATTAATATGTTATTAGAGTTTTCATATTACATTTGGAAACAAGGTGAAGTTTAGACTCTTCTAAGCCATAAACTATGCAGCCCAACACTCCCTTCATCAGAGTCCCTAGATGAGAAGGGCATTAGTTTGAAATACTTTAAATCTAAATTGAGTCATTTAAGTAGACTTCTGCATGCTTACATAAAACCCATTTTAAAACTTCCAACCCAAAAAAATAAAAATAAAAAAAATAAAACTTCCAACCTAATACAACCTCACTCTAAAATGCCTAATCTTTCTGCGAAGATTTTATTTGGGGCAGAAAAATTAAATTTATGTTGATTTTCCACACACATATTTGTAATAACCTACAAAAACTTCTAGGCTGACTGGGCCAACTTATTACAAAATACAGAAAGAGCAAAGTAAGTTAATTATACAAATAAAAACATGTGATACCCCAACAATTGTCATTTGCCAACATAATCCTAGAACAAGGTTGGATTGGAGTCTTTACTAATGATAATAGATACAGGTAAAACTTTCCTGTATGTTTTGGTGCCAACTAAGGATAATTTGAGCTGATTCCAAGCACCCTGATGAGAGAATTTATCTATCTCTTCAGCTTCATTAGATAATATTTAGCACATGCTTCACACATAGCCAGTGCTCAGTAAATATGGGCAACACTTGTATGAAGAAATATTCAGGAAGTCTCAATCTAACCAAAAGATTAGATTTTCCCTAATGTTTTAAAAAATAATCAAGAGACCAATTTCAGTCATTAGTACAGCATGTCTGGCCACAGCAGAGGAGCCCAGGTACTCCTGGTCCGTGGCATACAAGTTCCCCACAGAGGAATACACCTGGAAACCACACAGGAAGTGCTCAGGTGGAATGGTTTGGCTGAGAGAGGAGACTGGACTGAATTAGGAAGCAGAGTGGTTGGGGACAGCAGGAAGAAGACAGGCAGGGACATGCAGGAGGTGAATGACAGATCTCTTGTTGGAGATGGGCAAGGAAAGTGGGAGGTAGCCCCTGAGAAGGACCCTCAGCAGAAGGGGCAGGTCAGGGTAAGGAGAATAGACTTGGTTTGGGGCATCTTGCCCCATACTGTGAATCCTGTCCAAGAGGCTCAGGCAGAGCAAGTGAAGAGGATGTTACCAAAAGGCAGTAAGAAGCTAGAAGACCAGAGGGCAGAGGGCCCAAGACAAGCCCTGTGCATGCTGTGGAGCACAGAGTTCCAGTTAATACACTAGTTCTTTGTGTATTCAGTGGCTGTGTATACCACATCACCAGTTCCAGCTTTTCTGGTAAATGTTGACATGAGGAAAGTGAAGTTCTGAAATTTAAAGGAATGATAATATTGATACTGAGAAAATTATGAATAACTCTATTTTGAGAAACATGATGAAATCAATACATGTATATTCAAGACCCCCCGTAACTTTTAAAAACTTACTTCCTACTTGCTTTTCCTATGTGTTCTTCCTTTCCCACCTTCAAGCTCTTGTTTTTTCCTCTAAAGACCATTAATTACTAAGATCTCTTATCAGGAAGCTATTATCATTATTTTATTGCTAAATGATGAGGCCAAGGTCACATAATGAAGGAAGAAGTAGAATGGTATATGGAGAAAAGATGACAGAAACTTCCCCAACATCATGTTTAACAAGAAAAATAAGGATTTAAATTTCCAAAAATGTCCCCAGAGCAAAATGCAAATAACCAATCATTTTCCTTTCAGGTCCTTGGTATATCTTACAATTTTTCCATGATAAAATAAATTAGAAAAAAATCTATCACTAAGTGGCTCGAAATAAAAAGTACATGTTACACTATACAAATAGCTCACAAATTCAGAGCAACATCCAAATTCATCTTTCATATATATCTAAGCAAAAGTGACATATCCAGAGGCTTTAGAGGCAATCTATATGTTGTGGAAAATTTGGATTAATGTTGAGTCAGGGACACATTCTTCCTAGTTCAGAGACTGATCTGATACTAGAAAAGGAATCTCTCAGTGAGGACTGCACCTTTTCTTTGCTGTTACTGGAGTGTCTTAAAAATTCATAAAGAGACCAACAGAATTTGTAATAGAGCCCTGTGCTTTATGCTGGGGGTGCTTTATGAATGAGTCGTATTAAAGAATTATAAAGTAGTTATTTGATTAATTTGGGTAGGGTTTTTTCCTGTTAGAAGCTCAGAATAGCTTTATTGTGTTTCATCAATTTTATGGTTGACATGTTTTCTTTTTCTTTTTTTTTTTTTTAATTTTTATTTATATATGATAGTCACAGAGAGAGAGAGGCAGAGACACAGGCAGAGGGAGAAGCAGGCTCCATGCACCGGGAGCCCGATGTGGGACTCGATCCCCGGTCTCCAGGATCGTGCCCCGGGCCAAAGACAGGCGCCAAACCGCTGCGCCACCCAGGGATCCCGGTTGACATGTTTTCAATTTACTTTTTACTATTAAAAAATTGAAATGAGTTTTTGGAGAGGCTCATTTCTTCCCTCCCCTTCCCTAATGCCACAGGTGGTAAGATCCTGAAATTGTACACCAGAAATTCTGTTTTCTTTCCGTCACTATCTAGATGACTTTGATCTCATCCCAGCTAAGAAAAAATGCTATTTTTCAAAAAATAGCACTCCAAATGCTATTTTGTTTATATTTTAACAACTATAAACTTGTTAATTCACTTTGCTATATATCAACAAATGGTTTCACTATAGGAAGGAGATAAATACCAGGAAAAAATATTGGAAAAATTACCCTACATCCTGCTTGTAACCATTTTTTCCCCTTTTTGTAGTTCTATTTTCCCTTCCTCCTTCTCTTTGGATGCTCAGGACTTTTTAAGCTGTCTGATATCATTCAACTTTTTCTTGGCACAATTCTCCATTTTACATACATGAAGTTTTCACAATGGGAAAAATCCCTGGGCCTCTACAGCATGATCAGAATGGAGATCATGGTGTTTATGAAGAGAGAAGAAAAATAAGTGGAGGAAAAGGAATAATGATAGAATGAGGTTAATGAAGAGGAAAAAATACTCCAAGAAAATACAGGGAGAAAGAAAAAGTATGTTCTCTTACGATAAAATAAGCAATTATTTCATGGTATCTTAAATTCTATTCCATAAAAAAAATTGTAAGTGGTTGCCATATTTACATGCCTAAAAATACACAAAATGGTAGAATCTGCATCTTAAGCAAAAATCAGAGTTTGCATAATTGAGCAGCAAATTGACCTCCTATGGTGTTTCCTTGGGGCAGCTCTCCCAAAAGACTAATTCCAACTCATTTTGAAAAATCTAAGCTGGGCACAGAATTAAGGCATTTATTTTCAAGTAACTTCTAAAACACAACATCCATAATATTGTCAGAAAAAATTAAATTGTGACCGTTTTTCTGTTTATTTGTTTTGTTTTGTTTTTTTGTAGGGTGGGTGCAGGCAAATTGATGACAAGGTTCTTTTAAGCCATTACAAGAGTGAGTAACCAGATGCAGGCTTTGGTCTATTTATTCTCTTCACATTCTCTTAGATAAGTGAATTCTTATAACTACCTTATCTCTATTACTGACGGTTTTACCTCTTCACCTAAAATTCTGATTTGTCCTCTAAGACACTTGCAGTAGCAATATGTAACAGTGCCCTCAAACACTGATCTGAGCTGAATGGTGCCCACAGCCATCACCAGTCTTATACACCATTGGAGAGGGAATTACTATTCCATTCTTAGGGAAAACAGTGTCTGATGCAGGATGCCCATGCAAGCAATGCTTATGAATATCACAGGAAGCATCACACCAAGACCCTGGGTCACAAGCAGGATAGACACAGTTGATGTATTTTTTAAGGGATCCCCAGAACATAGGGAATACATCTAGAAATGCACCACAGTGTTAAAAACTCTGTCCAAAGCATAGTTCTCTGGATATAAAATAGAATGTGACAAGTTAATTAATGATCCATTACAGGGAAAACTCCACATTAAAGCAGATTTCTTTTTCTATTTTTATCTGACACCTTACAGTAGTTTTATGTAAGCCCTCTCTTAAAGACACATATTCATAACACTGTTAACCTATCAAATATGCTATCTGGCAGTAAAAGCCCAAGCAAGTTCCAGGACTGGGTGCATTCATACATTAATTCATTTGCTTGTTCATTCAGTTTAGTTTTCTATTTGGTAGTATTTCCTGAGACTCTATTTTAGACCCTGTGGGGAGAGCAGAGAAGACAAGAATGAGATTCTGCCCTTATGGCACTCAAATTCTGACTAATGAACTAATAACAACTTACACATATAACACCATGATGGGGACTGGTAAGTGTTGTGAAGAAAACCAGATCCTTGGGAAGGGACAAAGAATGATGCATGGTAAGTAAGGTCTCCCTGGGGGGTTAACTATGATGAGCAGAGATTGGATGAAATGTGCTCAAGTGAGGACCTAAAATAGTAAAACATGAACCAGGACATAACTGCAAAATCATGGGCATTAAGGATTTCACCAGAAGACCACCAGCTTTGAGAAGGGCAAGTACAGGACTAACACGACACTCCTGTACAAAAGAAAAAGGTGGCTCACCATGCATTGTTGTCTCCTTGAGGTCAAGAGTATAATATATTAAATGGAACCAACCTGCCATAGAGGGTTTAACCATGTGCAATCCATGCCTCTGCCTTCCTTCGCACTGGGATAGGTAGGATCAAACTTATCAAGCTAGGAAGACTCCCTGTGAAATATTTACTTGTGGTTTCAGAAATCTCAGGAGTCCTTGGGTCTCTTAATGAAGCACTGAATATTAAATTACACTTGAGAGCCCTGGGTCCAGTTGAGATTATGAAGTTGATTTCTCATGGCACCATAACTTTTTCCCAATTTTCTCAACAACATAATGTTTAAGACTCTTTGTAGCATATAAAACCAAAGCTTTGGTTTTGATCCAGTGCTCTGCCTTACTAAAGAGTGGAACATTGGTTCAAAAGAAGAAGCTGTACCATATTCTCTCCATGTCGCCTCTATCCTTGGACCCCTTCCAAGACGATGTAACTCAATCAGGAGGCAGCTGAAAAACAGAAGACTCTGAACACCCCTCCACCTTATGCATGTGTATGTGTGTGTGTGTGTGTGTGTGTGTGTGTGTGTGTGTGTTAAGAGGGGTCAGTGTAAGCAGAAATAGTATGGAAAGCATCTTTAAGAAAAGAATCAGGACAATTAATTATACCGCTTACAGAGTCACTGTTAGACCTTATAGCTTTGCTTATGTAAACACAGAGCACATCTTTCAGAACACCTGAGTTAGTAAACAATAAATTCCTTAGCACCTGCTCCCAAGTATTCTGTTTAGACAAACACTGTCAGTTCTTTTTGGGATTAGTATTTGATTGAGTTATACAGAATCCAATTTCTAAGGATAACTTTAGGTTTTACTCTTCTCTCATTTCTGACTCTGGTTCTAGCAAACCTGTGGTGGCAGGAGGCTGGCTCATAGCCATGGACTGTCTATCTGATGAGATCCGAGTGAGCAAGCTCCCTGCAGAGCTCACCTGTCTGTAACTGGCAGAGGTGACTTTGCAACCACGCAGAAGCTGCAGTAACTAAAACTATTATTTGGATGCATCAAAGTGGTTCAAGGCACTGCATATGTGTGTGCACACTAATTCTCACACATGCACGCACACACACCTGTCATTCTGTTAGATGTTGTGTTACGTCCGTTACCATAAATGATTCTTTAAGCTCAATCTTTTAAAATAAGATAAAAGAAAAAAATAAAGTAAGATAAAAGAATTAATTCTTACTATCCTAGTTTTTATTCAATGTCTTAGGCACACTCTCCCAAATCCTTCATGTTTGAACATCTCCAACAAACTTAAAATAAATAAAACTTGCTAATACTATCATTTGCATTTCACATTCATGCCCTACTAATATATATAGACATGACTGGTATTAATCAAATAACAAATAAATTCAAGATGGAATAAATGATGATGATTTCCATATTATATCAAATATTATATTTAAGTATTTTTCTCTTAATGGATTTTTAAATTATCCTTCTCTTGGATGCATTTTTAAATTCACCTGGTGATTTTGGTTCATGTTATTTTCCAAAATATATCTTTAACTGAAGAACTGGCTCATCTCCATGAATTTTAGGCTTTCCTCTTGGGTGCACTTGGTATTCCAGGTCCAGGCTTTATGCGAGGAAGGACTTTTTCCTAACTGGATCAGCTACGCACAGAATTATATTCATTTGGTTTTATCACAGTTGCTTATCTGACCTCTAGATTAGTTTTTTCTTCAGCTGCACCTAAAATAATCTGAAAGTGAACTCCTTTCCTTCAAAGGGCTAGGTAGGAAACAGCTGTGATTTCAGGGACAGAAGAAAGGCCATCCCACCTCAAATATCCTTCCCATCTAGTTGGAAGATGCCCCAATTCCCCAGGAATTCCATCTTTTAACTTATTTCCAACATGGACTATTCAAATAAAAATATCTATAGAGAAGATAACACAAATATTGCTCAGTTATTCACAACTGAAAATTTTTAAGTCTTCTCATTCACTGACATGATAGTGATAGTGAGGTTATCAAAGCCTTTCTTAGCAGTGTATTTTCGAGAACAGAGGAAAAATACCCCCAAAACATGAAGCCAAATGCTCTGGCCTCCTCTTGACCATTCCTCAGCTTAGAGAGGATTTCTCCCCCAAATTTTAGAAATACCACTTATGCACTTAACTGAATTCTAAGACTTAAACTGGAAGTCAAAACACCAACCCAATTTTGTGGAACCCAGAAGGAGGAAAAGTTAAAACAGGATTCTTGGGATGTCTGGGTGGCTCAGTTAAGTGTCTGCCTTCAGCTCAGGTCATGATCTCAGGGCCCTAGGATGGAGACCCACATTGGGATCCCTGCTCAGCGGGGAGCCTGCTTCCCCCTCTCTCTTTGCCCCTCCTCCTGCTTGTGCTCTCTCTCTCTCTCTCTGTCAAATAAATAGTACATTAATAGGAGTATCACATTTTTCTGAGCTATTTATTTGCTCTAATTTTTTCCTTTGAAGTTGACTCGTGAATCTACTTTAATAATTTATAGTTTGTGTTCCTTTTTTGTCAGTATTTGAGGGTTATAATGAGGCTCTCAGAAGAATTTATAAATTAGAGGGGAAAATCCCCCAAATTTCACCCATATATAATTAGCACATAGGAGGATGACTAAGACATCAAAAAAGTATCTATCAAGGATGCCTGGGTGGCTCAGCAGTTAAATGCGTCTGCCCTCAGCTCGGGGTATGATCCTGGAGTCCCGGGATCGAGTCCTGGGATCAAGTCCCACGTCAGGCTCCCTGCATGGAGCCTGCTTCTCCCTCTGCCTGTCTTTGCCTCTCTCTCTTTCTGTGTCTCTCATGAATAAATAAACAAAATCTTTTTTAAAAAAGTATCTATTAGCCTAAACTATCATCATTACGTGAATAGGTCGAGAATTTATTTTCCAGTTAAACTGTGGAAAGTAACTATGCAAAAATGGGCTGTGTGAACATCTTAGCAATTAAATTAGCCACTGCTATTAACATATGTCAAGAAAAAACAAAACAAAACAAAAACAAAATCAGAGATGTGGCACCAAAGAAGGGATCCCAAAATAAAAGTGAGAGCAAAGTTACACATGAGTGGCAAAGCTACCTCTAGAAGGACACTGACTCTCAAACTCTCTTAAGATATTTTCATAAGAGCTGAGCAATTTCTTTGAGTTTTTATCTTCACCCACCAAACTAACACTCACATTATGATCTGGCTTCTCAGGGGACTGATTACAGGGAGAGAATGAGCTGGCCATGAGAACTTCTATATTTAGTCTGCTGACAATTTCTTATTTTAAATTAATTGGTTCACAATCTGGTACCTGTTTCAGACTCCTGGATTTTTTTTTTAATCTAGTGTTAAGCTCTGAGGGTGTCGGTAAGTAGAAAGATCTTGGCAACATCCTGCTTAGGCCCAGTTTCCTTCCCTGCTTCTCCAGACCCTTATTTTATTTAAGAGGGAGAGACAGACACAGAGACAGAATTGGAGGGAAAGAGAATGTGAATGTGTTTAAGGGAAATATGGATGAACCATATGCACTCTGAGCTCACTATCACCCACTCGGGTGGACTCTAAAGGAGCACAAGGGTGTATACTCTGGGGAAGCTATTTTTCATGTGCTAGACACATGATGGCAGTTCTGAGGCAGTGGACATGGGTGTTGCTTTCTGTCCCAGGTGGAACTGTGCCTCACTGAGGCCAGGTTCAGGCCAATAACCAGAAGAGTCTAGTGTCTGCAAAATCTCCTCAAGCAGAAACACATGAAATCCTAGTGAGTTCCTATGAAAAGTGATGAAAGCCTCGACTTCACAAGCAGTTTGAGGTAGCTCCATCGGGACCCTATCCTGAGCAGGGTCTCCCTGGGAGATTGTGAGGGTCTGTAGGGACCTGCGTGGAGACTTGCAGCATCAATCCCCACAAGGCCAGCACCTTTGTATCCTCGGCAATGAAACCAACACCATAATCTAACCTTATGGGATGTGAGGTGTATAGATGACTGCTCTTATTATATGTTTCAAATAACAAAAATAAAAACATAATGCATTTTACATGGGAAAGTTCTTCTACCTTCTAGTAATTGCTTCTAAGCCTCTCATTCATTGATGAGTGGTTACACTGTCCATTGAAATCTTGTTTTCTGACCTCATTAGGATAAATGCTCCCTGACATCACATTTCTAAAATACCCCTTCTGAACTTGCCGAATAAAACAGTGAGAATCACATTCACCTGCTCTTGACAATCCGCACATATATATTAGAATTTCACTCTGATCTGGTTAAGCACATTCCCATATGATGTAGTGTCTTCTGTATACTCATCCTGTTGGCCCCCATATCACTCCACCTTATCCTTTTAAATCCAGGTTCCAGCTATTTATTTCGTATGAGTTTTTGATGTACTTACTTAAGTTTATTTTGGAAAGACATAATTGAGTTTTTGATGTTCACAAAATCTTAAACTAAATCTTCTCAAATAGTAGAAGTGGATCTAGGACCACCCAGCACAACAAACAGGTCCCTTCACAAAAGCTGAGAGCCAATCTCACTGCTTTCTGAATCCTTCCCAAGATGAGGGAAGCAGCCTGTCCCAGTGCCCAGCGTAGGGAGCTCTTCCCTACCTCAGACTAACATTTGCTTTTTTTTTTATTTTTTTAACATTTGCTCTTGTAGCTGGCACCCACTGGGCCTGGTTTTTCATTCCAGCATCCCACAGTACAAATAACATTTTTTCATTCCCTAAGATTCCCTACAAGCACATGTGGAGAAAACTAGCCCTGAATCAGCTAGCCATTTTTATTATATAGATTAAGTTTCTTGTCTTTTTACCTCTATTCCTTTCATAACATGGTATGATGGTCAATTTTGTGTCAACTTGGCTAGTCTATGATACTCAAATATTTGGTCAAACACCTGTCTATAGGTAGCCATGAAAGTACTTTTTTGATGTGATTAACAACTCAATCAGTAGACTTTGGGTAAAGCAGATTATCCTCCAAATTTGGTGGGCTTCATCTGACAGTTGAAAGCCTTATGAGCAAAGACTGATATCCTCCAAAGAGGAAGGAACTCTGCCTCCAGACTACCTTTGGACTCAAGCTGCAACATCAACTCTTCCCTGCATCTCTAGCCTGCTGGCCCATCCTTCTGATTTCAGACTTGTGGAGTCCAAAATCACATGAACCAATTGCTTAAAATAAATCTCTATATAGCTATACATCCTATTGGTTTTACTTCTGTGGAAAAAGCCCCAAGACATGGTCTGCAGGCATTTTATCATTCCCGATACCTTCTTAACATGTCCATGGAACTGAATCCTGCCCTGAGAAGAACTCATAAGCCTGGGGATACCCTTATGCATACCCCAGAGTCTAGGCTATGATTGCCTAACAGCATTATAGCAACTTTGTCATGTGATTGACCCTGCTTGATGTAATCATCCAAATCTATTTTAAACAAAAAGTCATACATAGGTCAATTTAACCTCACTATTTAACATGTTTTCTGGCATAGAGGATGCTTCCTTTTCAGACTAAAATGTCATGAATTTGTTCTTTTCCTAATTTACAGTGTGGTAGTTAAAAGCAAAATCTTCGTGGCCAGATTGTGTGGAGAAAAAACCATTTACTAGCCAGCTGACCTTTTAAGCTGCTCACACACATTTCCTATATAATTGGACATGGTAAATATTCAAGAAGTGGTCATGATTATTATCACTGTCAACACCATCATTACAGGATTCACTTCTTTAGTGCCTGGAGGTGAGATGCTAAGAGTACAACATGCTGATCTCTTTATGGAGCTTCATGGAGAAGTCTTCCTCAAGCCAGATCCAGGAGCATCACACTTTGCATGAATAACTGACCTGCCTTTTTTGTGCTGTTTGCTGAAAATAGAACCAAATGTGTGCTCTTCCTCTTTCAATTGTAGCAGCCATGAATGTATGCTTTTTTAAAAATTGACCTTCCCCATTGCTTATTATTTTTCTTATGCTTGCTTTTCTTCAATCCTGATTTCAAATCTCCTACTTTTAAGAATCTTATTGCTCATTATGTATTTTTGTAAAGTGCCGAGATAACAGTGATGAAGGAATATATGCATGAATGATTATTGTATACAATGGTGGAAGATGAAACTTTTGATCCAAGTCCATTAAAGCACAATTTGTAAGAGAAAAGTGAATTTGGGTTTGTTTTCTAAATTTCTAAAGATACTTGATTATGTATAAACCCACATATGAGTTTAAAATACGCAATTTTTAAAAAATGATAGGCAGTGTTAGGAAATAAAAAGTGAAATTATCTCAAGAGATAACTCAAGATTAAAAATAATTATGTTCAAGAATATTTACAGTAAGTTTATGAGATAACTTATCCAAAATAAATTGTATTTATTTATTTATTTATTTATTTATTTATTTATTTATTTATTTATTATAGAGAGAGCAGGGAGAGGAACAGAGGGAAAGAGAGAGAATCTCAAGCTGATTCCCTACTGAGTGCAGAGCCCAACAGGGCTTGATCCCCCAACCCTGAGATCAGAACCTGAGTTGAAATCAAGAGTTGGATGTTTAACCAACTGAGCCATCAAGGTGCCCCAAAAATAAATTACTAAAAGAAGGTAAAGATAGCAGGAATAGACTTCTAACTTGTCAAGGTCACTGATAAGAAAGGCTCACAAATGTATGACTATTGGCTAGGATAGTGGACTGGATCCACCATTTCTCAGTAAGTATGGTGGTCCTCATGTTCCCAAAATATGAATGACTGCCACAAAAAAGAAAGATCATCATCTATTTTGAAAAAGGACACAATGTATAAATAGAAGGAGATCTTCAACAATAAAGACAGGATGTCACTGCAGTTTTCAGGGCATTCTCATCTTTATACCGTTGTTGAGATATTCCAGTACTTTCAGCAAAAGTATTTATATTGATAAATAACAAAGTATAAAGTCCATTGCAAATCTAATGCTCTAAAGAATTTACAGTTTCTGTTAGAAGGCACAAAGAGGTGTTGAAAGCTCCAAAACATTTGGAAGGGTCAAATTTTGGCTTTAACAATTAATTTTATAATAGCTGAATAACTCATGAAAATATACCACACACCAAAGGATTTTCATAAAGTTAAGATAATAGGTCAGCAGTGTTGCTTTATATTGCATTGGCAATGCCCCAGGAAAAGTGCTGAAACAGCATGAGCTCCAGCATCATTAGTGTGCTAACACACTGATGCTCCTCGACTGTAGGGCGACTGTGCCCGGGACACCACCTAAGAGTTGCTATGAATCATGAACTCGCACAGTCTACTATGCAAAGAATATGTTTAATAAAAGCTCTGCCTAGAGTGTTATACTTCTCTACTAAGTGAAAGTTCTTTTATCAACAATAGCTGTATCTGGGAAAGTGCTGAGGTGGAACTGACTACCTCAGCAAAAGAGGCATAAACTTGATGACCAGGCAGCTCTCTGTGGCTCCCAGGCAACACACTTCAACCTGGAAAGGCAAAGCCTTGCGGGCATCCCCACCCTGGGCAAGCTGAGTGCAGGGAGATTAAACCTTTCTGCGATGGAGGGATGGCATCTTGCCCCAGCCGCATCACTGTCCTTTCTCCTTCATCTCACTGTCGGCTGGCTGACTCTCCACTCTGTTCTTACATGGTTCTAGATGATACATATTTATCTTTATCTTTCAGACACTTTATCTTCCATCACTTATTTCGAGGATATTTCACAAGAAACTTATCAATGCCATCTTTTCAAAGAAAAGATTATAGATACGTATTTGAGATTTAGAATTCAGTGAAGATTTGAAAATTTCAAAGTAATTTATTTAAATAAGTTTATTTGTACAAGTAACTAAATGCTTATAGAAGAAACCTCTTATTTACCAAAAAAAAAAAAAAAAAAAAAAAGAATGTTAACAGGAAAAGTTTAAGTTCTATGTCCCAAAAGGAGTGCTCTGACATACTTCGGCATCATTTTTCCTTTTACCTTTTGTTGTTTCTCCTTCCATCCTCTGTGCTTGCCTCCTTCCTTCTCTGTTCTGTCTTATTTGGCTTTCTCCTTCCTCACTCCCTTCCTCCTTCCCTCCCTTTCTTCCTTCCCAATTGTCTTTCAGAGTGATGGAAAATTATATAACAAAATATTTACAACCATGACATCCTAATTTTTGTTGCTGTTGTTTTTCACTTAATTGAGGAAAGTCTGACAGAGAAGAGCAAAATGGGGCAGGTCTTACATTTTTCATACAGATTTGCTTCTGCTGCCCTGTAGAATATCTGGCCCTGTTTAATTACACCTGCTGACAGAGAATTTTAATAAGTTTTCCATGATGAATGTTCTTTCCTCTCATTAGACAATGTATATTTAAAAAGGAGTCCTGCTTCAAACCAAATAATTACCTAAAATGGACATATTATTTTAATTTTTAGTAGGTTACAAGTTACTGAATCTTAATGATCATTTTTATCTTTACAGAACAATTCTTTTTGTGTACAATGGGGAGTCTATTACTAAGGAAGACATATTTGACTTTACGACATATCATCTTAGTCAAAAATGAAAAAAAAAACTAAAATTGGAAATGAAATTTTCTCGATTACATAATGACTACAAGACTGATAATTGGAGTGAAAAACTCAAAATCAGTAACTAATTATCATAAACTAAAGCAGACACATGGCTTTAAAGGCAAAGGCAAATGTATCCAATACATTTTTTTCCCCTGAAACGCTTGGTTGTTAGAATAATGTGCTGCGTACAGGGCAAACATTAGCCACACAGTCAAGTAGACAGGTACAATGAGTGCCAACCACATGGACTATAGTTGCCAAAAATGCATTTCATGCCTGCTTCACCAGTCTGTAAACTCTAGCCAGCCATTCCTTCTCCAAACCTCAGTAGGTGTGTTTGTCTAAGGTGCTAAACTAGCACTGAACAGATATGCTTTCATGAACTAAGCCTCCATGAATCCATGCCATTTCTGGTTTTGTTGTTGCTGTTTGTTCTCAATTTATGTGTGTTTTCTTGGAGGATAGGCATCAGAATCAGAGAAGTGGAAGATTCTTCTAAAGGAACCACTAGATTATGAGTGCCATACTGTTTATACACATACATGTATATCAGTGCTATCATTTATGGAATTTTTGTGATAGATCTTCTAAGTTATTGTTTATTTCATTTTAGATTTTAGCCATATAGATTAAAATCTGTAGTGAGCCATGTTAATTGTATTTGTTCAATTGGTAAGGAACTAGAGCAATGACTTTCAAGTAGCTGAGAAAATTTGACAGTGTATAAAACCAGTCACTGATAATTGGGTACTGATGCTGAACATTTTAATACTCAAAGAATTCTAAAAAGGTATACTTAGATAATTTAAGCTGTCTAGATATCACGAGGAAGTTCCTGTTACCTTAGAATCTAACTAAGCTGTTGATAAGACTTTAAAGTACAAATCTATAATAAAACTTCAGCTTCTTCTTTATTTTCAATTGTTTTCTTATGCAAGTTCTAAAGCAAGAATCACACTTCTAGAATCCTCTTTCTTCATAAAAGTTCACAGAAATTTCAACTCATATTTGTTCTAAATGAGAGTCGAATGAAATTCTTCTGCAAAAGCAGTTACAAAGACTTGGGGACAACTAATTAGAAGAAAAACTAACTGTTTTCATTCTAGGAAAATAATAAAGAAATGGCTTCTTAAGGAGCAATAAGGTTCTATCTTGAGCCAAGTACAAATCATCCTTTGGCCCTGGCATTGGCCTGCTGGTGTCAGCATAAACAGTGAGACATAATGTCAACCAGGTATCAAACTTTCACAGGTGACAAGCAAAGGGAATATTTGAAGGGGATAAGTATTTTCATCTGTGGTGTGAAGAATTATAGAAAACCTCTCAGTATCATGCACATGATCACATCAGTAATAATACAAGAGTTCTTGTCCTAAAGATTCTCCTGTACTCCCGCATCTTTCAGGCCCCTTCTCTCTGCTATTCTCACCTTTCCTTCTTCCTTTTCTCCAGGCAACTTTACTTCCTCCTTCCACTCTATATCCTCCCTCCCTCCCTTCCTTCTTTCTCCAGTTTTTTAAGCAATGGTTCGATAGCCATCATCTTTTAGCAGATACTGAAACTCTAAGACTCTGGCCTTACTCTTCCTGGTTTGTCCCTCTTTTCTATTTTCTTATATACCCCTTATGTTTCTTATTCATTTGTTTTTTCCTATATTCTTCTTTGTCATAGATACAAGTTTTATATCAACACAGGGCTTAAGGATGATAGAATTGAAGTATATTTTAGTAAGTGTTTATATAAAGTATACACTGCCTGATTTCTTTCCATATTTAATTCCACTTTCAAATTTTTACAAAAGCCTGCCATTTGGTCAATAAGGGTGTGATGAAAGGATTCAGAACAGAATTCTTCACTACCTCTCGTTGCTCACACAGGCCCTTATTTGGGATTCTGCATCACGGAAGTTCATGACTCCTTGAAAGAGCCAGCAACTGTACCCATTGCACTCTTCAAGGCAATGGGCTAGAGGAAAGAGTCAAATGATAGTGAGATCAGCAAAAATCTTTTCAGATATAATAGTTTCCATGCTTGAGTATCACAAAGCTCTCCTATATATTTCTGTGGAATCTTCAGGTAAAAGTATTCAGTGGAACAGTTCCTTATAATTCAAAATTGCTTTTCAGCCCTCTAAGACTGTAGACAACTCAGAAAAGCAAGCATTTGACTCTAGTTTAGAATAAGATGACATTAAATTATGATTATTAATTTCCTATCTTTTGTGTTTGAAGCAGTTGAAGGCCTATGTTATGCACTACATGTTGGCTGGCAATTATCTGGAGGCCGTTAAAATGGATATATGCATATCTACTCTAGTTACACGTACTAACAGCAATAGCTTTTCCAATAAAGACAGAGAAAAATTTTAAGATCTTTTCCATATTATTTACACTACTTTGAAAATAGAAAAGTGTAAATTAGTCTAAACTAGGGTGCTTTGTGAATCACAACTATGCATGATCAATGTAAGAAATCTCATTTTACTTAACCCATTTCTAACATTTCCAATTTTGAGTAAGGTTCATTTATCTTTTATTGGTTAATATGTTATACATGGAGCAAAGGATTCAGATCTTAACATTAAGAACTATTAGGTAACACAAGAAATTGGGAGAGAATATATACAACAAAGGAAGACCAAGAAGACTAGGCCTGCACAAGAAGATCTTGCTTGCCTCCAAGCTCACATGCTGTTCAAATGTTGAGAAACTAATGCCATGATAGTTCCTGCTGGGAAAAAAAATTGCACAAGAGACATGTATGGCCCAGGATTCCTCATTTTACTTTTTAAAAAATTATATATATATATATATATATATATATAAATTTTAGGGTGGAATTTAGTGATTCTGATTCTGAAATATAGTTTCAGGGTAGAATTTAGTGATTCATCAGTTGCATATAACACCCAGTGCTTGTTACATCAAGTGCCCTCCTATTATAATACCCATCATTCAGTTACCCCATCCTTCCCTACTCCCCACCAGCAACCTCAGTTTGCTCCCTGCGGTTAAGAATCTCTTATGGTTTGCCTCCTTCTCTGTTTTTCTTATTTTATTTTTTCTTCTCTTCCCCGTGTTTATCTGTTTTGCTTCTTAAATTCCACATATAAATGAAATCATATGGTATTTTGTCTTTCTCTGACTGATGTATTTTGCTTAGCATAATACCCTCTAGTTCCACAGGATTTCTCATTTTAAAGATCATCAGTGCATTGTATTATTTGACCTTCATAACAATTAGAAGAGCACAAGTGTCAGTAACTGTTCTCATAGGTGAGGAATCCTAAAACAGATTGATTACTGAGCTGCCCCAATTCACTCAGCTGATTAGGGGCAGAGGCAAGCCTAAAACTCCAAGCTGGCCTAGCATTTCCAGCACTATTTCCAGTATGGTCCAGAAGACTGAAATAGTAATGGAAAACACACAAAAAGAAATGGAAGTAAATTTCTCCTATTTGCATCATGCTAAATACAAAGGCAGTTGTGGTAACCTTGTTGGGTTAAAAAGGAAAAGTCCAAGGGAGCTGTATTTCTACAACAGAAGGAAATACTTTGTGTCTCTGGAGAAAGATAATCAAACCTGGAGGGAACTTCTGGTTTCCAGTCTGACATTTAAAGAGTTTGGAAGTCATCATTCCTGTTTTCACAACAAGAAAAAAGCCGAACACACTGAAAATCAACAACACTTCTTAGATCCATCCAAGAATTGAAGTCACAGTGCAAATACTGCCTCAAAAACCAGACAGACCAATAGATAGATATGGAGAATCACAGCTCTCTAAGAGTAGAAACTGCTGCTGTAGCTAGAAACT
This sequence comes from Vulpes lagopus, assembly GCF_018345385.1. Classification (NCBI taxonomy): domain Eukaryota; kingdom Metazoa; phylum Chordata; class Mammalia; order Carnivora; family Canidae; genus Vulpes; species Vulpes lagopus. The sequence goes on along the minus strand of NC_054827.1, from coordinate 94,049,053 downwards.
GGGTAATTGCTATAGATTGAGCATAGGTACTTGAGAATTAAAAACTCCTATGAGTACAGTCTTAGGAGGGCTCCCACATTTTTGTAAGTTTTTATCACCAGGAGCCCTAGCAGGTTATTAAGGTGATGACTGCAGAAAAATCCTCTTGTACTTCTAATATGGGATGGGGAAAAGAAACCATTTAGAAATACACTCAGAGTGTCCTCTTTCCCCTAACAAAGACCTTCCTCAAGGAAAACTATTTTACCAGAGACTAACCAATGTGAAGGAAGGGAAATACCCAACTCCAGCCCCTTCTCGTCTTCCTCTCTCATTTAAGGGGATGAAAAAAACAAGAAACACTTGTGAAAGCCACAGCTACAGCACACAGTAAATACAAACTAACTCCTACCCAGATGAACATAAAACCTCACATTAAAGGCCAATTTATCTTAGTTCTCTTTACCCAGTACATTATGTTTGGCTTTCAACAAAAAATTACAAGACATGCTGACAGTAAACACAAACTAACTCCTGCCCAGATAAACATAAAACCTCACATTAAAGGCCAATTTATCTTAGTTCTCTTTACCCAGTACATTATGTTTGGCTTTCAACAAAAAAATTACAAGACATGCTAAAAGGTTAAAAAAAAAGTACAGTTTGAAGAGACAAAGCAAGCATCAGAACTAGATTCAGATATAGCAGAAATTTTGGAATTATCAGAAAAGGAATTTAGAAACAACTATGATTAGTAAGGTTATAATGGAAGAAGTGGACAACATAAAAGAACATGCTAATATAAGCAGAAAGATGGACATTCTAAGTAAGAATCAAAAAGAAATACTAGAAACCTAAAACACTGACAGGAAGAATGCCTTTGATGGTTCACTGGTAAACCAGATATAGTTGAGGAAAGAATTTGTGAACTTAAAGAGATGTCAATAGACAAGCTGGAAAGCAAAGAGAAAAAAAAAGGAGAAAGAGAGAGAGAATGAGTAACAGAGTAGAATATCCAAGGACTGTGAAAAAAATTACAGAACTTATAACATACATGTAGTGGGAATATCAGGAGAAGAAAGAAAGGAAGATAAGAAATATTTAAGGTAATAATGGTTGAGAATTTTCCAAAATTGATGATGGACATCAACCACATATACAAGAAGCTCAGAATAGAACAACTAGAAAAAATAAATTACACTTAGGGTTTTCATATTCAAGCTGCAAAACACCAAAGGCAAGGAGAAGATCTTGAAAGAAGCTCCCCCCACAAATAACCTATAAAGGAACAAAAATAAGAACTATATCACACTTCTCATCAGGAACCATACAAGCAAGACTAGAGTGGAAGGAGGTATTTATATTATTGAAAGAAGAAAACCACTAACTTAGAATTCTCTATTCAGTGAAAGTATCCTTCAAAAGAAAAAGACAAAGAGTCTTTCTCAAGCAAACATAAGTGGATAGAATTTGTTGTCAGTAGACATGCTTTTGCAAGGACTGTTGGAAGTTCTTCTTCAGAAGAAAATTGATATAGGTAAGAAACATGTATCTATACAAATGAAGAATAAGTGATGGTAAGATAAAATCTTTTATTTTTCTTATTCTTAGTTGATCTAACACATAACTGTTCAAAATAATCTTAGCAACAATAGAACTGGGGATTACAGCTTATCAACAAATGAAATAAATAAAACCTCCTGGGTGTTCTTCCTGGATCCTGAAAACCTAACATACTGAAGAGTCTGACATGGAGACAGCAAATCCAAGGAACCCATCTTTAGTCATTGAAAGGCAATTTGTCTTTTCATGATGCTTATGTAAATAAATTCTCGATAGCCTTTGCTTTCATGGTAGGTTTAAGTAAGAAAGTAAGAAGTAAATTCTACAGGGGTAACCATAAGACAGAACAAAAAATCCAAAATGCAACGGTGTTTGAGTTAATATTATTTCTCCTCAAAGTGAAAATTTTATACTATTTGAAATCTCTTCCCAAATGAAGCTTTAAGGAATCTAAATTATTGATTTCCCTCAATCCTTAAACTCCTTTCCATATACAAATACATGTGGATAGAGTAAATGGTACATTCTTTGGCACTCTCATCTACTGAATCGGAACAAACTTGCAAAATAGCACATGTGTACACGTTCTCACCTTGGCTCTAGATCAACAATTACCTGATTCTACACAGGGCAAGGCTGTAGACAATCTGAGTCTCATCTCTCCAGTGAAAAGGAGACCCATACAGCTTTGTGCTGATTCAACCCATTCATCACACTGGGTAGAGTATCCGGAGTACAATCAAGAGGACCTGAACACCCCTGATGGTGTGAGACAAGATGTCAAAATGCTCTCAAGAAAAGCTTATACATAGAGATTTGAATGCAGAGATCTTTGCTGAAGTTCTGTTGGACTAGATCTGACAGTGTGATGTTGCACCCCAGACACTGGCCAACATATAATGAATTTGAGAGAATGTTGACATAAGTGATAAAATCAAATTTGGGGGATTAAAAAAAGAGATGACACAAGAAAACATGTGCTTAAAACACATTTATATCCAAACCCACACACATTTTTAAGAACCCTTGTAATATATAAGGCTTTTCTGGAAGTAGGTGGCCTTGCAGTTTTCAGATCCCCATAGATTCTTTAAAGTGCTAACTACATGGGAAGTATAATTCTAAAAATTCAATTATTTTTAAGCACAAGGTTGGGGAAAATGTTTCTGAAGAAATATACTAATCCCACTAAAATAGGATAAATAATGGTCTATTTTAAAATTGTTTTTAAATTATTATTTAAACAGTGATTGCTTAGAATTAACTTAGAAATAAACACTATTTGCATATGCTTAATCACACTACTGAACTTCTGCCTGAGAATTAAGAGTTTTGTAAAGAAGCAAAATCCATACAACATAAATTTCTCTGTGACTATCTTCTCAACTCTTGAGCATGGGGTAAGTCTCCCCTCCTTGCTGAGAATGACCTGTCTTCTGATTCCACTTGGACCTAGTTGTCTAGCACACTTTTTATCTCTCTCTCTCTCTCTCTCTCTCTCTGGCACTTCTCAAATCCTGCAAAGAAGTAAGACCTCAGACATAAAGGCACATGCATATCAGCCTATCCCACTTTCATCCTGGGATGCTCCACAACCCCCGCCCCACTTCTCTCTGCCCAGAGTTTCAAGGGTATGCAAAAAGTCTGACCCTTGGGTTGCAAAAAGAGACTGAATTGTCTCCCCCAACTCTCAGTGCAAACACTTTTCAGGTCACTGACTTGGTAAATTATGACAACCCTAGCTAAATAAAATCGGTCTTACATGTAAGCAACTTGAGGACCAAGCAACAATGTTCTCACATTTGTATCTCCATGTCCACTGTTTCTCCTGTCAGGTTCATGGATTTGATCAAGGTAGCTGCCATCAAATGCTTTTTCTATTGAATCTCAGGTCTAGGGAAGGACTTAGATCTGGCATTTCAGTTCACCCCACCTCCCTCATCACTTCAGATAAAGAGTCCCAGCTCATCAGCTAAGCCAGCCTCTATGAATCATGCCCAGCAAAGGGGATGGGGATGAAACAGCCCCCATGCAATCTGCAGAAAAGACAGATGCAAAGCAGGCTGCCAGGTTAGCCTCTGCTGCCAAAGAAATGTCAACTGATTATACCCCAGAAGGAAAAGGGGACAGATGGATTGACATGACTAATGTCATTAACCTATTTGCCTCTGGGAATTAGAAACAGGGAGAAAACAGAAGAGTATTTACCCATATGCTTCATGAAGGTAAGGGCTGGGAATATTTTGGCTTGTTTCTCGGTAAAAGAAGTATTCAGTCTCTATTACGTATTCTTCCATTTCTTTTTTAACCTGGCTGTGAATGCTAGAGTGAAATCTATTAGAATTCAATTGATTGCTGTGTGATCACACTCAGGAAATCCAAATTCTAATACATTTATTGGGGAGTGTTCTCTGAGCATAAAAACATAGTGAGAAGGGACTCACGATAAGAAAAAAAATAGAGTATTGTCCTAAAGTATGAAAATTCGGGAAAAACAAAACAGGGTAAAATGAAAAATGTGTCTAAGAAAAGAGGTGAGATAGAAGGAGAATAAAGACAGAAAGGAGGAGAAAGTTGAGGAGAGGGCCTAATGGGAGATGAGAGATATTTATGGGGCTAATACTCCCTCTTTCAACTTCATTATTGCTTTTCTCCTGTATCTCCCCAAAGGCTTCTGCTTAGCTTCTGTTCAGCAGATGCATGTTTATTTTCCCTATGCTCAGCTGTCAGAAACTTCATCTGTTAAAATGTTAGTTATGAAGACTGTGAAAAATAAAGCTGATATAGTAAATTTGATTCAACAACCACCATCACAACAACAATAAAACATTCATTTTTAAGTGAGCTGTATTGAATCTCCATATGAGTAACATAATTGCTAAATTTAGATTAAATAACCAAATTTCAATAAAGCTAAGAAAAAATATCATTTGTTATAGTGTGATAAGTTTTTGAATTTACACTAAGCTAATATATCAAAACAGTAGGAAAAGGAAAAACAAACTCAAAAACCAACTGAGAGGCAGGAATACAAATATTCAGGGGAATATTTGTCAGGGTTTAAAAATAAACTTTCAGGGGCACCTGAGTGGTTCATCAGTGGGTTAAGTGGTTGACTCTTGATTTCAGCTCAGGTGATGACCTCAGGGTGATGGAGCCTGTGTCAGGCTCCATGATCAGCAGGGGTTCTACTTGATTCTCTCTTTCTGCCCCTCTCCTATGTTCTCAATCTCTCTCTAATAAATAAATAAGATAAATCTTTAAAAAAAATAAGAATAAACTTCTAGAGCTAGTAATAAACAGTGCCTACCCCACCAGAACAAGATTCATGGAGCATAAGATGAAGTACTCATAAGGTTTTGCCTTGATAATGGGGAATAATTAAACCCAGACTGAGCAATGCTCCAGTCCTGCCGAATCAATATTAAAAGCAACACTCAAAAGGATAAAACTATTTCCAAGGAACTTAACTGTGTTCCAGAACAAAAGCACAAGAATATATATATAGGAAGACAAAAATATTGAATATTCAGCAAGTTAAAATTCACAATGTCTGAAATCCGAACAGTGATTACCAGGCATGCAAAGAAGCATAAAAATGCAATCCATAATCAGAAAATATATCAATGAATCAAAATGAAACTTACCCAGAATATACAAAAAATGTTAGGATTAACATTTTAAAAATTATATAACTCTATTGTATATACTTAAAAAGTTAACTTTCGGGGATCCCTGGGTGGCGCAGCGGTTTAGCGCCTGCCTTTGGCCCAGGGTGTGATCCTGGAGACCCAGGATCGAATCCCACATCGGGCTCCTGGTGCATGGAGCCTGCTTCTCCCTCTGCCTGTGTCTCTGCCTCTCTCTCTCTCTCTCTCTCTCTCTCTGTGACTATCATAAATAAATAAGTAAAAATTAAAAAAAATAAAATAAAAAGTTAACTTTTGAGTGTTACTTTTAATATCATATATATTGGAAATGTTAGGATTAGCATTTTAAAAATTATAATTCAATCATATATATTGAAAAGTTAGTATATTTTATGGGGATATAAAAAATAGGACGTCTAGAAAAGAACACCACAATATCTGAGATGAAAAATAGATGAATGGGAATTAGCAGACTAAATCTTGCTAAAAAATATTAGTGAATTTGAGGACACAGCAATAGACACTATACAAAATATAAAACAAAGGGAAAAGGAGAGAAAAAATGAAGAGAGGATAACTGATATCTCTGAATTGAATGAAAATGAAAATATAACATCGCAAAATTGTGGCAGCCACTAATGAAGTACATGAGAAAATTTGTAACACTGAACCTCTAATTTTAGAAACGTTTTCAAATCAATGACCTTAGCTTCCACCTTACAAAATTAAAAAGAGATCAGATTAAATCCAAATTAAGTACAGAAAAGAAAATAATAAAGGTCAGATTAGAAATCAGTGAAATAGGAAAAAAAAATCAATACAGAAAAATCAATGAAACTGAGAGTTGATTCCTTAGGAATCAACATTTACTAGATTAATAAGAAAAAAACAGAGAAAACAAAGATTATCAATTTCAGGAATGAGAAAGGTAGTATCACTTCAGGGTCTGTATATGTTAAAAAACGAAACTAAAAGACTATAATGACAACTTTATGTTAATACATTATACAACTCAGATGAATAGGAAAATTCTTCAAAGGCTACATCTATTAAGGAAACCCTACATCTATTTAGAAAATTAAACTTTACTTTTCTAAATCTTGCCAGAAAAGATTCCTTTAATGGTGAGTTCTACCCAACATATAAAGAAGGATTAATATCAATTCTATGCAAACTCTTCCAGAAAACTCACATGTAGAGAACCCATCTTATTCTGTGAGCTTAAAGTTGCTCTAATACCCATATCTGACAGAGAAATCACAAGAAAAGAAAACCAGACATCAGTATTCATCTTGAACATTCATGCAAAAACTTAAATTTCTAGCAAATCCCATAAAAGAATAATATATCTTGACCAAGTGTGTGCACACCAGCAATTCAAAGTAACTTTGGTTTTTGTTTTGTTTTGTTTGGTTTTTTTTTTCAAAGTAACTTTAAGAATATTTATCTAAGTATGAGCTGTATGATGGTTACTTAAATTTCAAAAAATTAATCAATGTAATTCAACATATTAACAAAAGGAAAACCATACTATCATCTCCATAGATTTAGAGGGAAAATATTTTGACAAAATGTAACACCCATTTCTCACTGAAAAACTCATCAAACTAGGAATAGAAGGAAGCTTCTTAAACTTGATAAGGAGCATCTATGAAACATCATAATAAGTTGTAAAAGATTTACTGCTTTCCTTCTAAAATCAGGAGGAATACAAGGATATTGTTCACATCATTTCTATTCAACACTGAATCAGAAATGTAGCCAATGTTAATATGACAAGAAACAGAAATAAAAACATCCAGATTGGAAAGGATAAGATAACACCATTTTTATTCACAGATGACATGATTGTCTATATCAAAAATCCAATGGGAAAAAAAAAAAAATCCAATGGGAACTATAAAAAATGCTACTAGAACAAATAAATGAGTTTAAGAAGATTGCAGGATACAAGATCAATACTATATGTTGGCAAATTGAACACCAATAAAAAATAAACATAAAAATAAAAAAATTTTAAAAATTAAAAAATAAAAAAGAAACCCAAAAGGCAATGATATTTTGATGTACTAGTAATAATCAACCAGAAGTTGCAGTTAAAAGTTTCATTAATGATAGTATCCAAAAATAAGAAATAGAGATGAATATGACAAACGATGTAAAAGACCTGTTCAATGCAAACTATCAAACACTACTGAGAGAAACTTTAAAATACCTGAAGTGGAGAGATATGCCAAGCTTATAAGTTAGAAAACTCAATATTGCCAACATGCCAATTCTCTCCAAAATGATCTATATACATTCAAAGCACTTTGATCAAAATTTCAGTATTGTCACAGAAATTGACAAATGTACATGGAAATTCATACAGATATGCAAAGAACCTAGCATAGCCAAAACAACCTTTAAAAGAGGAGAAACTGGGGATACCTGGGTGGCGCAGCAGTTTGGCGCCTGTCTTTGGCCCAGGGCGCGATCCTGGAGACCCGGGATCGAATCCCACATCAGGCTCCCGGTGCATGGAGCCTGCTTCTCCCTCTGCCTGTGTCTCTGCCTCTCTCTCTCTCTGTCTCTCTCTGTGACTATCATAAATAAATAAAAATTAAAAAAAATAAAAGAGGAGAAACGGGGAATCCCTGGTTGACTCAGCAGTTTGGCCCCTGCCTTTGGCCCAGGACATGATCCTGGAGTCCCGGGGTCGAGTCCTGCATTAGGCTCCCTGCATGGAGCCTGCTTCTCCCTCTACATGCATCTCTCTCTCTCTCTCTCTCTCTCTCTCTCTCTCTCTGTGTGTGTGTGTCTCATGAATAAATAAATAAAATATTTAAAAATGCTTAATAAAAAAAGAGGAGAAACTCATAGGACTAATACTACCTTATTTCAAGAATTATTATAAAGCTGCAATAATTGTCATGGTATGGATTGGTATGAAGATAAGCTGATAATGAAACAAAGCAGAGTGTCCAGAAATAGACCCAAACATTTATGAACTACTTTAACAAAGGCCCAAGATAATTCAGTGGAGAAGGAACTTTTCAATAAATAATGTTAGAACAATTAGGCATCTATATATCCATAGACAAAGAGAAAAATCCACATGCATAAAAAAGATAATCCATACCTGATACTATATACAAAAACAAAGTGAAAATGTATCATAGACTTCAATGTAAACCTAAATCTATAGACTTCCAGAAGTAAACATATTAAGAAAACTCTGTGACCCTAGGTTAGGCAAAGATTTCTTAAACTCAAGACTAAAAACATAATCCATATAAGGAAAAAACCTGAGAAATAGCATTTCATCAAAGTGAAAAACTTTTTTTTTTTGTATCTGAGAAAGAATCTAATTCCAAAGTACATAAGGAACTCTCAAAACTCAACAATAAGAAAAAAATAAGATAATGGGCAAAAGATTTGAACAGATGCTTCATCAAAGAAGAAACTAGAAAGCTTTCCTATGAAACACCAAATGGCATAAAGCTAGGAAGCAATTAATTTACATGAAATTAATTTATATGAGAAAAATTTTGAGCATTCCCAAACACAAAAAAAACAGCTTCTTAGATTTTTCTGAGATCTTAGGACATATTTTGCTAATGTTTGCACAAAATAAATCAAGATAAACCAGAGATGCTCACTGACACAGTTCAAAGCTCTGGTGACTTGATGCTGAGTTAAAAAAAAAAAAAAAAAGATTCCCTAAGCCAGTATTTAATAAATATATGTCTACAGATCTCTACCTGAAAACAAAGAGGATTCTTAAACTCCCACCCACTCTCCTTTACCCTTAATGAGTCTTTGAGGAGGGAAGGTGGGGTGAAAGTTCTAAAAGAAATGAGGATCGATATTTGAGAAGCAGTGTGTAGGCTTTACCTTTGTGTGGACAATATGTTACATGTTGGAAATGCCAAAGAAGATGGGAATGTGGATTCCATCTTAGAAAGATGTATAAAATCAAGGAGAAAGAAGTACAGAAATGCATGATTGTGTATGTATGATTAATATTTTAACAGAAATGTACCTGATGCTATGAGATCATCAGAGGAAATATCTCTGGAAGATAGAGTGACTTCATGGAGGACAAAATATTTGCAATGAAAATTATGGATGATAGGTGTGCTTCTAGCAAATATTTTGTTAAAAAAATGAGACAGGTATTTATATTACAGGAATATGATATTGTCAGTATGAAAGATGGGCGGCAGGGCCAGAGGGGAAACCAGTTGGGAAATGACCTCAAAAATCCAGGTAAGTAATGATGAGATATTGAATTTTTTTTTTGAGATATTGAATTTAAACAGTGGTATTTAGGATGGAAAGAGGGTATTTAGTCATTTGGGATACTGAGTCTTTCAGACTGTGTAATTAGAAATACAGACTGAAGGACGGGATGGGGTCAAGGATGAACCTGAGTTTCTGTCTTAAATGATGGAAAGGGTGGGCACCTGGTTGCATTCATTTATTCTTTAGCTTCAGAGGAGATACTCAGTATTGGAAATGGTGAATTTGAGATATTTTTGACAGTCACATGGAGCAAGATATGTTTCTCGGCTGGAGGTGTGATCAGAGCCCACAGACATGGACTGAGGTGTCAAACGCTGCAAGGGGATCCAGTTTGACAAAACATGAATACCACTACTTAGATGTAATGAGTTTGGGAAATGTTAACACAAAGACTTCAGGAAACTGTGGGTTTTATGCAATTTTATTATTTTTTGTATATATTTTTTATTGGAGTTCAATATGCCAACATGTAGCATAACACCCAGTGCTCACCCCACCAAGTGGCCCCTCAGAGCCCGTCACCCACTCACCCCAACCCCTCACTCACCTTTCTTCACACTACCCCTTGATAGTTCCCAGAGTTAGGAGTCTCTCATGTTCTGTCACCCTCACTGATTTTTCCCACTCATTTTCTCACCTTTCCCCTTTATTCCCTTTTACTATTTTTTATATTTCCCAAATGAATGAGACCATATAATGTTTGTCCTTCTCCGACTGACTTATTTCACTCACCATAATACCCTCCAGTTCCATCCACGTTGAAGCAAATGGTGGGTATTTGTCATTTCTAATGGCTGAGTAAAATTCCATTGTATGCATACACCACATCTTCTCTATCCATTCATCTGTTGATGGACACCGAGGCTCCTTCCACAGTTTGGCTATTGTGGACATTGCTGCTAGAAACATCAGGGTGCAAGTGTCCTGGTGTTTCACTGCATCTGTATCTTTGGGGTAAATCCCCAGCAGTGCAATTGCTGGGTCGTAGGGTAGCTCTATTTTTAACTCTTTGAGGAACCTCCACAGAGTCTTCCAGAGTGGCTGCACCAGGTCACATTCCCACCAACAGTGCAAGAGGGTTCCCCTTTCTCCACATCCTCTCCAACATCTGTTGTTTCCTCTCTTGTTAATTTTCCCCCATTCTCACTGGTGTGAGATGGTATCTCATTGTGGTTTTGATTTGTATTTCCCTCATGGCAAGTGATGCGGAGCATTTTCTCATGTGCTTGTTGGCCATGTTTATGTCTTCTTTGGTGAAATTTCCGTTCCTGTCTTTTGCCCATTTCATGATTGGATTGTTTTTTTCCTTGCTGTTGAGTTTAATAAGTTCTTTATAGATCTTGGATACTAGCACTTTATTTGATAGGTCATTTGCAAATATCTTCTCCCATTCTGTAGGTTGTCTTTTAGTTTTGTTGACTGTTTCTTTTGCTGTGCAGAAGTTTTTTTTATCCTGATTAAGTCCTAATAGTTCATTTTTGCTTTTGTTTCCTTTGTGCCTTCATAGATGTATCTTGCAAGAGGTTGCTGTGGCCAAGCTCAAAAAGGGTGTTGCCCATGTTCCCCTCTAGGATTTTGATGGATTCTTGTCTCACATTTAGGTCTTTCATCCATTTTGAGTTTATCTTTGTGGATGGTGTAAGAGAATGGTCCAGTTTCATTCTTCTGCACATGGTTATCCAATTATCCCAGCACCATTTATTGAAGAGACTGTCTGTTTTCCAGTGGATAGTCTTTCCTGCTTTGTCAAATATTAGTTGACCATAAAGTTGAGGGTCCACTTCTGGATTCTCTATTCTGTTCCATTGATCTCTGTGTCTGTTTTTATGCCGGTATCACACTGTCTTGATGACCACAGCTTTGTAGTACAACCTGAAATCTGGCATTGTGATGCCCCAGCTATGGTTTTCTTTTTCAATATTCCCCTGGTTATTCAGGGCCTTTTCTGATTCCACACAAATCTCAAGATGATTTGTTCTAACTCTCTAAAGAGTGTCCATGGTATTTTGATAGGGATTGCATTAAATGTGTAAATTGCCCTGGGTAGCATTGACATTTTCACAATATTAATTCTTCCAATCCATGAGCATGGGATATTTTTCCATTCTTTGTGTCTTCCTCAATTTCTTTCAGAAATGTTCTATAGTTTTTAGGGTATAGATCCTTTACCTCTTTGGTTAGGTTTATTCCTAGGACTCTTATGCTTTTGGATGCAATTATAAATGGGATTGACTCCTTAATTTCTCTTTCTTCAGTTTCATTGTCAGTGTATGGAAATGCCACTGATTTCTGGGCATTGATTTTGTATCCTGCCACACTGCCGAATTGCTGTATGAGTTCTAGCAATCTTAGGGTGGAGTCTTTTGGGTTTTCTATGTAGAGTAACATGTCATCTGCAGAGAGGGAAAGTTTGACTTCTTCTTTGCCAATTTAAATGCCTTTTATTTCTTTTTGTTGCCTGATTGATGAGACTAGGACTTCTAGTCCTATGTTGAATAGCAGTGGTGAGAGTGGACATCCCTGCCTTGTTCCTGATCTTAGGGGAAAGGCTCCCAGTGCTTCCCCAGTGAAAATGATATTTGCTGTGGGCTTTTCGTAGATGGCTTTTAAGATGCTGAGGAATGTTCCCTCTATCCCTACACTCTGAAGAGTTTTGATCAGGAATGGATGCTGTATTTTGTCAAATGCTTTTATCTGCATCTATTGAGAGGGTCACATGGTTCTTGTTTTTTTCTCTTGTTGATGTGATCTATGATGTTGATTGCTTCACAAATGTTGAACCAGCCTTGCATAACAGGGATCAATCCCACTTGGTCATGGTGAACAATATTCTTACTGTACTGTTGGATCCTTTTGGCTAGTATCTTGTTGAGAATTTTTGCATCTGTGTTCATCAGGGATATTGGTCTATAATTCTTTTCGGTGGAGTCTTTGGTTTTGGAATTAAGGTGAAGCTGGCCTCATAGAATGAGTATGGAAGTACTCCATCCCTTTCTGTCTTTCTTTAGTAGAATAGGTATTGTTTCTGGTTTAAACGTTTGATAGAATTCCCCTGGGAAGCCACCTGGCCCTGGACTTTTGTGTCTTGGGAGGTTTTTGATGACTGCTTCAATTTCCTCCCTGGCTATCGGCCTGTTCAGGTTTACTATTTCTTCCTGTTCCAGTTTTGGTAGTTTGTGGTTTTGCAGAAATGTATCCATTTCTTCTAGATTGCCTAATTTATTGGCATATAGCTGCTCATAATGTTTTTAAAACCGTCTGTATTTTCTTGGTATTGGTGTGATCTCTCCTCTTTCACTAATGATTTTATTAATTAGAGTCTTTTCTCTTTGGTTTTAATAAGGCTGGTTAATGGTTTATCTATCTTATTAATTCTTTCAAAGAACCAACTCCTGGTTTTGTTGATCTGTTCCACAGTTCTTCTGGTTTCTATTCCATTGAGTTCTGCTCGAATTTTTATTAAGTTTCTTCTTCTGCTTGGTGTACGTTTTATTTGTGGTTCTTTCTCCAGTTCCTTTAGGTGCAAGGTTAGCTTGTGTATTTGAGTTTTTTCCAGTTTTTTTGAGGGATGCTTGTATTGAAATGTATTTCCCTCTTTGGACTGCTTTTGCTGTATCCCAAAGATGTTGAAGAGTTGTGCCTTCATTCTCATTAGTTTCCATGAATCTTTTTAATGCTTCTCTAATTTCTTGGTTGACCCTGTCATTTTATAGCAGGATGCTCTTAAGCTCCAGGTGTTTGAATTGCTTCCAAAATTCTTCTTGTGATTGATTCAAGTTTCAAAGCATTATGGTCTGAAAATATCCAGGGGACAATCCCAATATTTTGGTATTGGTTAAGACCTGATTTGTGACCCAGTATGTGATCTATTCTGGAGAAAGTTGCATGTGCAGTTGAGACAAATGTGTACAAATGTTTACATCCAAATGCATTTGGATGTAAAGTTCTGTAAATATCTGTTAAATCTATCTGTTCCAGTGTATCATTTAAAGCTCCTGTTTCTTTGGAGATGTTGTGCTTAGATTATCTGTCATTTACAGAAAGCGCCGTGTTGAAGTCTTCCAGTATTAGTATATTATTATCTAAGAACGTCTTTGTTTGATTGATTAATTGATATACTTGGCAGCTCCCACATTAGGAGCATAAATATTCATGATTATTAGGTCCTCTTGTTGGATAGATCCTTTAAGTATGATATAGTGTCCCTCTACAGTCTTTGGGATAAACTTTAATGTATCTGATATGAGGATTCCTACCCCTGCTTTCTTTTGAGGACCATTTGAATGGTAAATGGTTCTCCAACCTTTGATTTTCAGGCTGTAGGTGTCCGTACCTCTAAAATGAGTCTCTTGTAGACAGCAAATAGATGAGTCTTGCCTTTTTATCTAGTCTGAAACCCGGCGTCTATTGATGAGATCATTAAGCCCATTCACATTCAGAGTTACTATTGAAAGATATGAATTTAGTGTCATCATAATACCTATTCAGTCCCTGTTTCTGTGGATTATTTCTTTGGACTTCCTCTTTCTTTCACAGAGTCCCCCTTAAAATTTCTTGCAGAGCTGGCTTGGTGGTCACATATTCTTTCAGTTTCTGCCTATCTTGGAAGCTCTTTATCTCTCCTTCTTTTCTGAATGAGAGCCTTGCTGGATAACATATTCTTGGCTGCATGTTCTTCTCATTTAGGACCCTGAATATATCCTGCCAGCCCTTTCTAGCCTTCCAGGTGTCTGTGGAGAGGTCTGCTATTAATCTATTAGTTCTCCCCATATAAGTTATGGATCTCTTGTCTCTTGCTGTTTTAAGGATTTTCTCTTTATCTTTGGAATTTGCAAGTTTCACTCTTAGATGTCGAGGTGTTTTTTATTGTTTTTTGGGAGGGGACCTCTATATCTCCTGGATCTGAATGCCTGTTTCCCTCCCCAAATTAGGAAAGTTCTCAGCTACGATTTGTTCAAATATGCTTTCTGGTCCTCTGTCACTCTTGACGCCCTCTAGAACCTCAATTAAATGTAGATTTTTCCTTCTGAGGCTGTCATTTATTTCCCTTAACCTTTCCTCATGGCCTTTTAATTGTTTTTCTTTTTCCTCAGCTTCCTTCCTTGCCATCAACTTGTCTTCTACGTCACTCACTCTTTCTTCTACCTCATTAATCCTCATCATTAGGATCACTTGTTTGGATTGCATCTCATTTAATTGATTTTTAATTTTGGATGGTTAGATCTAAATTCTGCAGTCATGAAGTCTCTTGAGTCCTTTATGCTTTTCTCTAGAACCACCAGTAGCTTTATAATTGTGCTTCTGACAATTCTGAATTGGCTTTCTGACACGGAATTGTAATCCAAATTTTGTACGTCTGTGGCAGAGAGTACTGTTTCTGATTCTTTCTTTTGTGGTGAGTTCTTCTTTCTAGTCATTTTGCTCACTGAAGAGTGGCTAAGAACGAGTCGTATTGGAAAAAGGAAGAAAAAGGAAAAAAACAAAAACAAAAACAAAAACAAGGAGGGGTATCCTTTGGTTCTATATACTATAAATCCCTCAAGTTCCCCTGGAGCTTTCCAGCGCTGCTCCACCAAGAACTTGCTTTTCCCCTGTCTTTCCAGCTGATCTTCTGGGGGCCTGCTGTGCTGATTCTCAGGTGTGTGCACCTGGGGAGCTGCTCCGCCCCCTGCCAGGTGAACGGCTCAGTGAGAAGTGTTTATCCCGTGAGGCCCCTGTTCCCTGGTAGCCCCGCTCCATCCCAGGCACAGGGTGACACAGGAGGAACAACAACACTGGCTGCTGCCAGCTCTCCAGCCCTGGGGTCAGCTCCTGCAGTGACTCCCGCAGTCTCCCAGTCGCACTGGCCTGGGTGCTCCGGGGGGTTGCGGGTGCTGATCTGCACAGCTCGGGGGCACCCAGCGGCAAGAGCGTCCTCGCTGTCCTGTGCCCTCCCCGCCCCCGCCTGTCCCGGGGGGAGCGCAGGGTCCTGGGCTGTGTCCCGGGGCTCTGGGCTCCGGGGCCTGCGCTGCTGCAATCACACCCCCCGGGCGCGGCTCCGGAAGGCAGCGGGGACCAGCCCCCTCCGCCCCAGCCGCCGCCGGAGCTTCCCGAGGCCCCGCCAGGCGCGCTGCAGCCCTTCGCCGAGCTCGGCCGCGGGGGGGGGGGGGGGGGCACGCTCTCCCCCGGCAGCTGCCTGGTTAGTGGCTCCGGGAGCCTGGAGGCTCCACCGCCCTCCTGCGCTCTGCCCGAGCTCCCTGCTAAGCGCCTTTGCGTCCGGAAGACTCCCAGGCGGATTTTTAAAGTTCGTGCTTCAGGACTGACTGGGCTTTCCTGTCCTGGGGCTCTCACTGTCTGGCTGTAGCCTGGCTTCTCGCAGGGGCCCCTCCCCCACTTGATTCTTTTTTATTTTTATTTTTTCTGCTTTCGTACCTTGTTAGAAGTGCAAACTCTTCTCTCTGTAGTGTTCCAACTGTTCTCTCTTTAAATCTCAGGTCAAATTTGTTGGTTTTCAGGATGATTTGAAAGTTATCTAGGTAAATTGGTGGAGACAGGTGACTTGGGGACCCTACTCCTCAGCCATCTTGCCCCACCGCCACCCCCCTCCCCCGTTTTAATGGAATTTTAGCATAAGAGGTTTCAGCATGTTGATGGGCAGAAATTACCCTGAATGGGAAGGTCACAAAGAGAGGAAAAAATATCCCTGGAAAATGATACAATCCACAACCAGATTAGAGATTCCCCCCAAAATTCTTGAATTTATTTTCCTAGAGATGTTCTATGGAAAAAAATGTGTTCTTCTAGAGTTTTAATCTAAACAAAGAGTAAAGTTGGCTGCTGTACATGACAGTCATCCCCAAGAATATGTGCCCTGCTCCAGTAGGCTCCCTCAGAAATGACAATGCAGAAATAGAATGGATCCACACATGGCATTTACCAACTACCAAGAAGCTCACCTGTCCATCACTCCTGCATGATAGGAGTGCACTGCCAAGCACACTTAAGAATAAGATGTGTACTGTGTGTAGGATTGTTCTGGCTAGAGATAGTGTCCGGAAAGACCTTTTCTCATGACCACAGTGAGCAACATAAAGTACCTGCTCTCATGAGTCTTATATTCTAAGGGAGAGGAGAATAGAAAGACATAAACAAATGGTGAAATAAAGCAATCTTAATACTGTTGATTTGAGGAGTAAGGGGAGAGAGTGACTAGGATAGAGGGGAGCAGTTGTTTCACATGCAGGAATGCTCTCTGATGAGTATGGGCTTGAATACAGATTTGAATATTCAAGAGTTTGCCCAGTAAAGACAGGGAAAGTGAGAAGAAGAAGTACAAGTGCTAAGGCCCTCCATAGACATACACCTAACACATATACTTAACACATAAACTTAGCACAATACAAAGATTGCCAGTATAAGGCCAGAGGAGGAGGCAGGAATCGAAGGGGAACAGAGGGCAGGGCAAAGAAGACATAAAGGATCAGATGATTTTACATATGGAACATAATGCATGATTTTCAGTGGTCACTTTCAAAGAAAAGGCAACAAAAGGAGAGATAGGAGGCCAATTAAAGGACAGGTTAAGGACAGGATTGGTGGGAACAGTGACAAGAGGACTGATCTCTAAAGACGTGGCAGTTGGCACTCTGCAAGATTCTCTGATGAGTGAGAAATAGAGTACAGTGAAGCCAGGAGCCAATGATTCAAGAGCTCTGTTTTGGACATTTTATACGTGCAATGCTCAAACTTCTAAGGATGCGAATCTGGCCCTTGGAAGAGAGAGCTTGTGTTTATCACTAGTGGTGTTATCAGATGACATTGGAAGGAGAGGAGGGCAGGTAGAGATTGGGGCACTGAGCTTGGGTCTAGGAGTAGGTTCTGCACACAGAGACCTGTGCAGACAGCACCCCAGCATGGAGCAAACACTTAGGCTGAAACAAAGGCAAAGAAATGGGGCAGGAGGATAGGAGGAGTTAAGGGTTCAGAGGAAGCCACTGGTCCTGCAGTGGCTGGGAAACAAAGGAAGTTGCATTTTGGTGGTCCTCTCAGATGGCAGATGCAAGAGAAGACCAACACAGGAAATTCCAGTGAGCTACTGGGTGGGGGAGGGTAGAGAAAAGAGCAGCTTTGTAAGGCTCTGCTGGTCAACGTGAACAGATTGCTAGGGGAAGAGCAGCAAAAGGGAGCCAGGAGGTCTCTGGTTTGGGTGATGGGGTGGTACTCCATGTCAGAGAGCAGCCAAGAGAGACACAGTAGTGAGAGTGAGAGAATTAGGGTGAAGTACTGGTGTTTACAGATGAAGGGGCAGCAGCCCTGTGAGGACAGCCAAGGAGATTTCCTCTTGAAAATTTTTTTATTATCTTTTCATGAGATGGGACACAAGCCCTGAGAAGGTAGGGGTGAGGAAAATGGTGATGTCCTGAGTAGCAGAGGTGAAGGGTAGAAGAGGGAGTTAATGTACGTGGGTCATAGCAGGGACCGCTGATCAGTAATTCTGGCAACCACGTCACTGTGTAAAACCATTCTTTTTTTTTTTTTTTGGCATCAAAATGCAGGGCTGAGGTTCACAAGTATGGAAGAAGGCGGTGATCACAGGCATGATCTAGTCTGGGGATCTGTAGGGTTGAGTGTTCAGAAGGCAGTATGCAAAGTTCTCCAAGACAGTCACTCAGTGAGATAGTTGTGGGCTGTCAACCACTTCAGGGAAGAACTAGTGCTGGGGGAACAGGTAGTGACACAGGACAGAACGAGGGCTCCACCAAAGGGCCGTGCCATCTGCTGATGCCATCAGATGTGGTGGGTGGAAACTGAGTGCTCCCTGTTCTGATCTGGGCACTGGTGGCAGCTTATGCATGAGCGAGCATTTACTAGGTTGCCCATTTCAGGTGTCCACTTTCTTCCCTTTACTTGCAGGTATGTGATACTTCAAAACCAAACCAAACCAAAGGTGAGAAAGAACCATGGCAGGTAAGTCCAAGTGTCTGTGGGATGACAAGTGTCGTCCTGAGGTTGGGTTGCTGTGGGGGGCTGAAGTGAAAATGCTGACAGGGGCCTTGGACCCAGAAGGAAACTAACACGTGTTAGCAATGTGAGTAGCTGAGAATTAAATTGTCGCTCCATTCAAAGGGGAACTCAGTCATAGAAGATGTGCAAGCATCTAGATGCATGATTTGGGGGCAACTTACATAATCTATTCAAGCTTCAGTTTTGTCAAAACAGCCTTCAGAATAGACCCTGCCTATCACCCTCATGCCTCACCATGGGAGGAGCAAATGAGAAGATATATGTAACCTGTGCCTGAAATATGATAATCCCCCTGTAGCTATTTTCATTATCATTATCACTGTGGTTAGTAACAAATGACACATGTGCCTGAAATCATCTGAAGCTGTCCTTGGTTCACAAGAGAAGTTCAATAAAACACTTGTCAAACACAAATCTGAGCCCCATGTAGAATATGACATTTTTA
This sequence comes from Vulpes lagopus, assembly GCF_018345385.1. Taxonomy (NCBI): domain Eukaryota; kingdom Metazoa; phylum Chordata; class Mammalia; order Carnivora; family Canidae; genus Vulpes; species Vulpes lagopus. The sequence goes on along the minus strand of NC_054827.1, from coordinate 94,030,126 downwards.
GAGGACACAGAAAGAACAGAGAAAGGAAACATCACCTGCATCAAGGGGAGATAAAACACACATCCTCAAAAAGTAGCATGGGAAAAACTACAAAGTCACATAGCAGTTAGGTAAAAAACAGAGTGCGGTTAAATTTAGATGAGCTAACAGTGTGGAAATGAGGATTAGGAAGAGTGGGTGGATGACAAATGGAGAAGTCTGTAAAAGACCAGGGGTGAGCAAAGATGAGGCAGATGTGACCTAGTGAGAGAGTCACTCTCTAGGACCAGCAAGTTTGGATAATCATGCCACTGAAAGAGTGAGAATATAGAGGATGTGGGCTGGTTAATAAAGGTCAGGAAGGTTTGAGAAAAGGGAGAAAAAAACAACTGCTTAAAGCCACCACTTATGGGCTGCAAAGTCAACTCTGAATGTGTAAGGATCTCAGAACCTCTCTCAAATGGAGCAAGAAACAGGGCAACAGCTATGATAGCTACAAAGAATTCTCCCTGCATCTGTGTGTGGGATGTGCTGCATCCCAGAAGACAGAGGCAAGAAATAAGACTCTCACAAAGATGCCACATTATGACAGTAAGTCCTTAAGTGCCAAGGCAGGAACCAGGAGGATAGGACTTAGCATTGGTAATTATGTTGAACAAACTGTGAAACAACACCCTTTATAAACTTAATTATTTTACCAGTCCTGAGCATATAGAACACATTCTTGAAATAAAAAATTATAGATAGTGAAATGCTAGAAAATGTTAATGTGCATAGGGGTGGTGCATGGTTCCTGCGATAATATGTAATATACTAACAGGGAGTAGATTGCTCTGAAGTCTTCATTGCCTCAATCTCATCTATTGTCTTGTGTGCAAAAGGGGTTCCTTTGTGAATAAACTATTAAAAATGTATAGGACTCACATATAAGCATGCTTTACTGTAAATCATTAATAATCTAAAGAATATGACCTTGTGTCATTCCAAAGATTACTCTAAAATGTCCAGATTACAAAAAGCAAAATGTAGATGTAATGAATAAGCCATGGTAAGAAGGCATATGTTCATGAAAACAGAAGCTGGTATTCGATTAGAATGGGAAGCTGAGCTGTGAAGGAATTCCCTACATCTCCTAAAGCAAATCCGCCAAACTCAGGCTGCACATAAGCTGATCAATATTCCAATTTGGGAGAAGGCAATGGAAAAGCCTCATTTTCAAAATCTAAGATAGTGATTGACTTTTTTTGTCTTAAGGGCCCAGAGGATAAAAACTGCAAAATAGCTTTAGGAAGAGAATACCACAGACTGACTCTCTTCCACTGACTGGGGTGGTGGGTGAGAGAGTGTGCTAGGAATGGAGGTGGAAAACAACTTGAGAAATAAAAAGGAAACACATATCTAACAAAGCAGATAAGATGATGATCATGATGCAGCTGGTGATGATGTGATAAAACCACAGGCCCCTAGAACCCCAACTCAGTCTGCTCCCATATCACAGGGCATCCAGGCCCCTCCTTCTACCTTGCATGAACCTACCTTCCAGGTAGAGCAGTTGGACCTTCCTTCATGCTCCCTGCAGAGACCACGCTGGCTCTGGACATCACACACATCAATTTGGATGGTAGTTATTCCTGCCATCTCCCCAACAGCTCCATGATCTTGTTCTGCATGCATGACATGCAGCAGAGCTGGGCAAATGGCAGACCTCAGGGAATGCTTGCTGCATGGATTTCCCTGTTTAGTGTGGTCTATTCCAGGATGCCACACCCACACGGACATGTGTGTCGACCTTCCCAGGAACTCAGGTTGGCACCTACCTCAAACTGAATGTGCTTGGTTTCAATTTCACACTTCTAATCAGGCATGAAATCATTATATGGAAATCTGTGGCAGGGTGATTCAAGCGATTGTCGATAATTATGAAAACTGCTAATATCTGAATTGCATTCATACTTTAATGTGCTCTATTTTGCAATACTGGTGTGTAAAAGGTAAGTTTTAAAATATTCTGCCTTGAATGACTGACAACATTAGATAAGGAATATTTGCTATTGTTCAAACACAGAGTTTTAAATTGCCTCAAGGACTAAAAACATTGAGTCCTACATTGTGTCTTGTTATCACATACTGGTAGCTATTGTTTCTGTCACAAAATATGTCACAGTATTGGTCTGGACACAACTATTCTCAGGAAGCCTAGCCCTGATTACTAATGTTACCAACCAGTCCAAGAAATTAGGACAGCTGGATGAGAAGAAAAAGGCAAAAAGCAAAAATGACCCAGCCATTGATTCCATTACCAAAATTGGCGATGCCCAAACCTGACTGATCATCAGAATCTGTACTATCGGTCACCACTGTAAGATGCTATCAGCCATCATTTACCTCCTAGCTGTAAGATTGTCACTTCCCTCATGTAGCTCAGATTTAGGCTCTGAAATAACTATGATAGAGGCACAAAGCACTGTGGCTTAGGATACCAGACCATCATGACAAGTGGGCATTCATTTCAGAGCACCGAGGGACCCAGAGAGAAATATTTTTAACAACTGGCGAGTGTGCAATTTCTTGCCCCCTCCATCCTCAAAAGGTATCAGGTTTTACCTAAACCACAATTTTTTTTCCTTAAGAATATTGAGAGTTCTCTTATTCATGATTTTTATAAGATTTCTTTTTAAACTTTCTATACACATACACAGATGGCTAAGTACACAAGCCTGGAGAATTTTCCAGTTACTTCAAAAGGAAGAAAGATCCTTCAAATTGAAATCTGAAATATAAGGTTGGAAGAAAAGCTGGGAAAGAAAGCCTAAGGACTGCAACATGGAAACTATAAATTCAGTGAATCGAGCTATGCTGATATTCCAAAGACTCTATTTGCTTTCATTTTCCAACAAGTGCTCTAAGAATGTCAGTTTCATCACTGAGTCAAATAAAGTATTCAAAAGTGGGATTCAAACACATCCCACCAGGAAGAAAAAAATGCCAACATTTCAAATAGAGCAAACGCTTCATTTTGGAAGGTTTTCATTCTCCTTTCATCCACCAAGAGGTCTCCTCAGCTCTTTTGAGGAGTCAGAATTCTTCAAGCACTGCTGGGATTCAGTAGGTCAGTCCAGAACACCTCACCTTCCTGAAATGGGTGCAAGAGCCCATTCCCCAAATGCCCACAGCACTCCCTGCCAAGGTGTCAGCACTTTGATTACTCAAGGCTCTGGTGAGTCAGCTGAGATACCAAAAAGACCCAGTATGGGTAGATTTCAGCTGTGCCCTCTGTTCTCCTGGAAGATTTTGTAGAAATATCTAAGAATGTTGCAGGGATATCTGTGCCCATAGCAGTGGCTCAATTAATGCTTGCTAACATAATCACAGTTATTTTCCTTCCAACTATAGCTCCATCCCAAACTCAGTGTTTCATCTGTGCAATATTACTAGGAAGAGTTCTGCATTCTTTAAATGGGAATGCAATCTTTTTTTCTTTTTTTAATGAGCCCCTAGTGTGTCCCATGGAATGAATCTTCCACAACTTACATCATTGGCTTTCACTTTCCCTTTGTGTAGTTTGCTCCATCTAGGAAAGGAGTTCTCAACAGGTTCACTAGAATAACCTGGCATATTTTTAACCAGGCTTAAGTTCCAGCCCAGAGACTTTACTCATTTGGGTTGGGTGATGAGGTGTTGAGATTACTGGGATCAGCTCTAACCCAGTTTGGGGAAATACAGAACCAGCCAACAAAATGAAGACTTACAGAGCTACTTCATTGAAATCTATAGATCGCTATTTTGATTACTTATTAGATAGAATTTGAAAATGAAGGACTAAAACACTGCATGGACACTGAGGATGTCTGGTTGGTTATCCTTCTGGGCCACATAGAGTCTTAGTGAAACCAGCACTCAGGTAGACAATAAACCACATGATGAGCTGTGAAAATTAAAACTAGCCTCTCACTTTTGCTTCTTTAAGATTTTATTTATTTATTTATTTATTTATTTATTTATTTATTTATTTGAGAGAAAAGAGAGCATGCTCAAGAGAGCACAAGCAGTGGAAAGGGAGAAGCAGGCTGCCCATTGAGCAGGGAGCCTCATGCAGGGCTCGGGACCAGAATCCTGGAATCATGACCTGAGCAGAAGGCACTTAGGCAACTGAGCCAACCAGATGCGCCTCACCCTTGCTACTTACATGTGATTTGCGTTGAAGGAAAATATTCTAAGGCAATATGTTCACTGAACTTTACATCAACATTCAGCCCTCCCATCTGACATAATTTCAAGATTGGCAGCATCTTATATATACCTCAGCGGCTCTTTTGATTTTATAGATGGATAAACTGAGACCCCAGGTAAAGGTATCCATTTAGGAATACAATGGCTAACTAGAGAAAAAGTCACAGGACTTACAGTTTCTGAATCTTTCTATTCATTCAAATTTGATTTACCAAATCTAAAGGGTTTGTCCTTGATCCTTTGCCTGTGTGTCAAAATTAGCTTTGTCTACACATTGGATTTCTCTGCTCAGCTGTATTGTTACTGCCTTTCTTGCCCACTGCTTTGCCTCAGGGACCTATCAGTTTCACAATATTTTAGATTTTATCATACATTTCCCGGGAAAGTAAATTCATTTTACTTTAATGCAATAATACAAAAGCCGTCAACCTTAAGACTCTTAGAGTAGCTTCTAAAATGTCACTCAAAAGGACCTTTGTACTTCCACTGAGAACATTTCAAGTTCTCTGCCCATGATAAGCACATTAGTAAGAGCAGGAAAGGGCCTTAAAGTTACACATATCAAAGAAAACTCAAGGGACAGCTGGTTGAGCGTCTGCCTTTGGTAGAGGGCGTGATCCTGGATGGAGTCCTGGGATCGAGTCCCACATTGGGTCCCCTGAATGGAGCTTGCTTCTCTCTCTGCCTATGTCTCTGCCTCTGGGTGTGTGTATGTGTTTCTCTCATGAATAAATAAATAAAATCCTAAAAAATAGAAAACTCAAGAAAATTCTACTCACTTTACAGAAGAAATTTGTCAAACTCATATTATCATTAGTGTCTTTACATGGTCACAATATAAAACTTATGTGTGCATTGAAACAAGTTTGTATACATCATTTACCTTTTCCTATGATAAAATAGCTTGAATCTTTTGAATGTTGTATTCTGCATTGCTTTTGACATTCTTTCTAATTCTACATCTTCATAAGTATGGACTATCTCAGAACATAGCCCCTGCCTAGGGTAGCTCTTCTCACACTAAAAATCCCACATTTTGGCATTCATCAACTATAATTTTGCAAAGAGTGAGCTACTCCAGCTTAATTTAAGCAAATAATTATCTCTGCACATATGAAGATAGAATGTGCCTGTCCAAGCAGACAAAAAGCTGAACACACAGCAGTGGAAACTGGAGGTAGGCAAATGTATACACACACCTGGCCTCCAGCCACTGTCATTGTTTCCACAAATTCTGGGCAATGAAGATATTATTGCCTACCATATCTCTCTCTGCCCAGCTGTTGCCTACAATTTCTAAAGCTCCACTAATGATTTGCAAAGAAAAAATAAATTGATCAAATGACTGATTTCAAACAGTTGTACTGGCATTTCCTAAATTTCTTTTTAATAAGGAAGAATGCCAGAAACAAATTTGTTAGCCACAGGCATAAGCAAATTCCTTATCAGGCCATCTTGCAATTTGGAAACACCCCCTTTTTTCATATTTCATCTGCTGTCACAGTCCACATGTTCATCACTCTGCTCTCCTCGTATTCTCCAACAAATCAAACTTTTTGTATCTGTTTTTCTTTATGCTGAACTCTACTGAGAACACTCTTCTCTCAGGGAACATCCTGCCCATCTTCCTGAAATGTCACTTGTTCTGCAACACTTTGTCTTCTCCACCATGCAAAACACACCTACTAGTATCAATGCCTCCTCCCCGCCAGGGCTATCCCAGCATGTGGAGCTCATAACACATTGTATTGAAGTTGGCCATAACCTGACAAATGCAAGTGGTAGAATGTAACTCCTTGAGGATAAGTCCCATTCCTTATTTGTGTCTGTCCCTCAAAGTGCTTCATGCTATGCCTGGTATCAATAGCTAACAGATATTTGTAGAATGAATTGGTTTATAGGAAGAGGCATCTTATTTCCTGAAGCGCACACAAATCAGTCTGGATTCTTGCAGTATTGTGTAGGGTTTCAACTAACCATATCTGTTCCTAGAAAAGTTATAGGTGGATGTAACATAAGCTATCTTTCTAGGCACTATGCACGATGTTCAGATAAGTTCATGCTTCCAAAATGAAAATGAGCTATCTCACAGCAAGCAAACAGTAATGCTATTATGATAACTATAATAACATATGATGAATAATTTCTAATTTATTTCTTTACTTCTCCATTTTGAAATAATTTTAGATTTATAAAATCATTGTAAAACTAGTACAAAAATTTCCCATATACCAGCTGCCCCAATGTTAACATCACACAAAACTCCAGTAAAATGATCAAAACCAGGAAGCCAATAATGGCACTATGTTATTAGTTCATTTATAGACCTTGTTCAATTTTCATCTATGGCTTCATTAACATCCCTTTCTGCACCAGGATCCAAATCAGGATCACACATTGCATGTAGGTGTCACAGCCCCTAGTCTTGAATCTTGAACCCTTCCTCAATCTGGCAAGGTATCTTGTTGAATGTCTGCAATTTGGATTTGTCTGGTTTTCCTCATGATTCAGCTGAATATCACTGAAGCAATACTGCACCCTTCTCAGTGCATCACATCAGGAAGCACGGGGTGTCTCTTTGTGCCACTGTTGGCAAGATTTTGTCACCAGCAACTTTCATCACTGGGTTGAACTGGAGTTTGCTTAGTTTCTGCACTGTTAGCTCACTATTGTTTCCTTGTATAATCAATAAGTATCTTGTGGAGAGAGACTTTGAGACTAACGCAAGTGTTTCATTTCTCATCAAAATTTCACCCACTAATTTTAGCACACAGTGGTTATTCTTGTCTAAACCAATTATTGCTTTGATGCCTGCCTAATGATGGTTTTCTTAGTCTATTGTCCCTTATAGTGAGGACAGGCTACCTTGTTTGTTCTCTTATTTATAAAATTATTTACTAAATTATTTATTTGTACCAGTATGAACTCCTGGATTATTTGATGGGCTACTTTTAAAAAAATTTAGTGAAATTCCATTTAGTTAACATACCGTGTAATACTACTTTCAAGTATACAATTTAATGACCAAATATTTCCATACAACACCTGGTGCTCATCACAAAGGTGCACGCCTTCCAGTTCTCAATGGGTTACCTTTATTTTACAGGTTATAGTCTATTTCTGTCATTTTTTGTTGTTTCAATTGTCCCAGATTTGACCAATGAAAAATCCTTTGGCTTGGTTCCTGTGTTTTCTTCAATGGGTTCCCATCACTTTTAAGCACTTTCTTACTCTTTGGTATGGAAAGATATTCTAGGTTTATTTGTATTTTTCCTGCCCCAACCCTGAAATAAGCTATTACTCCAAGAAGACCTGGTTTATTCCATCAGAAAATATTTAGAAACCAAGATCTGGAGGCTAGGTTTGTTCATTGCTACTGATGTATTGCTGCTTCTCAGCCCTCTCAGTGGACAAAGCTGGAACATTCATGTCTGTACACACACAACCACATTCCACACATTTATGTCCATTTCTGTTTGTCTCTCTCTACATGTACATCAAAAATCTGTGGACTTATACATTGCATAGTTCACTCTACCCCTATCCCTGTCCTTGTTTGTCACTCCTTTCTCTGACAATGAGAAACCTGGATTTCATTACTCTTAATATATTTACTACATGCCCAAATTATAGCATATTTAGTTTCAAGAATTCTAACTCATGCACCTGTGAGAAATTAGAGTCCAATATTTGAGTAGAATTACTGCCTTGAAGTCAATGGTCCAAAAATGGTCACTATATTCTAAGTTACCTGGATTAATTCCTACACCCCTCCACCTTGCATATAAATAAACATTTAAATAGGAAAGAGAGATATTCTTATGGGGAAAATTGAGGGATACTTCATCAAGTGGCTTATCATATATTGTGTATATTAGGTTGAGCCAAATAATTAGGTTAGCTGCATCTATGAGACCAAAACCCAAAAACCATCAAAGCTTAAGTCTTCCAGTAACAGCACTGGGCAAGTGGTCATCACTCCACTCACTTGGGATCCCAAGAAGACTCTGTCATCTTCAACATATGCCTTTCAAAGTCATTCTGGGGACTGTCTCTATGCATGCATATAGGTCTTTATGGGCCATAGCTAGAAGAGTACACATCATTTCTACTAGGACTCAAGCACAAGGGCATAAGGTCACACCTGTCTATAAGAGAGATTGGGAAATGTGGTATACTGCATGTTTGAGGGAGAAGAGACTGGATTTTTGTGAGCAGGTAGTCACTTCGTCCACATTGCACATACTGATAATGCGAGATACTCATGAGGAAGGATAAGTTTACATTATCAAAAGTTCTCAAAAAAGCTCTGATAATACTATTCTATAAAAGTCATCATTAATTTATTTCAAAACTCATCACATATTTGCTTTAGGACTGTTGTCAAACGTTCAAATACAGAGGATTCTCATGTTTCCATTTTTATATCATTTTCCAAAATATTTCTGATCCTTTCTAGCTATATCACCCCATATACCACAGCTGACTTTTATTTAGCCCTTTATATAGGCCAGGTTTCGTACTAAGCAATTTATTTTTTTTTTAATTTTTTTTTCGTACTAAGCAATTTAAATGCACCTGGTTGTATAAATGTGCATGCACAGCACTAAAATGTACAATGAAAACATAGCTCTCTCTGTGATTTGCTTAAAAAGGCTCACTTTTTGGGTATCACAAAAACACTCCTACCTACACTAAGTATATATGATTAAATAATGTACCTGTAAGATGTACATGCAGATTCTTTTTTTTTTTTTAATCTAGTCTTTCAGATCTCTCATTTGCCAATCCTCTCCAGGATGGTATCTGTCGGCCCAGCAGTAGGAGGGAGGCAGTGATGGGACAGCATGGGATCTCTACATTCTCAGTGGTATCAGCTTCAGAGAATGCTCAGACTGCTCTAGAGACTACTAAGCATGACTACCTCCATTCTTTAGGAGTCTTTAGGAGTCATTTGTAAGCAACAAAACCTGGAGCCCTCAATCTTATAGTCCTTCCCATAACCTTTGCCCAAAGGCCCTTAGTCCTCTCAATGGGGCACACAGATCTATGGAGGCCAGGGAATACTATGGTATGCTCAATGACCCATCCACTATCCCCTGCCACCTCTACAACACCCCTTCTGTGCCATGTTGGACAAAGGCATCAAACTATTGGCTAGGGTACTTGGAGGCCTACACAAGTAGCCATCAGGTTAACAAGATAATTCTAAAGCTTCCAGAGACGAGGCCTATGAGTTGGGTACTCTATTGACTGACAACCTCACTTCTTCTGATAACTCATTGGGCCAAAAATGGATCAGTTCTAGCTTCCCTTCTCATGGCAAAAATTTTACACTTTCAGTCCCTATGCCCTAAGCATCACTGCTCCATATCTGCATGACTTGCTTTTTCATTTCTTCCAGGTACATGCTGAAATTTCACCGAAGCATCAGTCCTTCCCTCCTTCCTATCTGCTCGACTTTGTCATGCTCCACAGCAGGCCTTACTATTTGACTTGCAGGTCTTTTTAAATTTTTTTTTTGTTGTTATTTATCTCTTCCCATACACCTTTAGCTCCAGTATATCAGGGGCTTGACTTTTTTCTCTGATGTAGCCCTATATGTATACCTAGAACAGGGCCGGCACATAGAGGTGGTCACTAAATACTGTAAAATGGATATTGAACACACAAATGACCTGGCTATATGGAGCAAAAGGAGTATCTCTTATATTGCTATAGAAGGAACACTGGAAGAGAAAAGAATTTAGAATAAGAGTGGCTTTCAAATCTATTGTATTCCTGAGAAGTCCAGGAAATAGCTGCTTTGACAGTTCAACCTGAGAAAATACACTGTTCTTCTGTTGGTTATGTCTCATTTCCTGAATGAGACACCAAACACTACTGATTCGGTGATGAGAACACCTAGAATAGCGAGATTTACAGTATGAAAACTACAGTTTTAGTACACACGTGTGCACTCTGCCCAAGTTTATGGATAAACACAGCCACATCCCACTGTAGACAGAAAGAAACTGAGCAGAGAAGACAAGCACTTGGCCTGAAGCCACAGGGGTACAAAGGACAGGAGAGGGACTGAGCTCACTTTCATCTCATTCAGAGTCTAAACAGGACACTCAAGGTCATTGCTCTTCCTTTGCATTTTAAGACCATTCTTTTTTTTTTTTCTTTTTTTTCTGGGTTTTATGTATCTACTCATGAATGAATGAATGAGAAGTAGTACCATATAGAAGGTAAGAGCAAAAATTCAGAACCAGATGTCTAAGCTTAAATCCTCCAACTACTTTTCTCTGGCTACATGATATGGCACAAATTACCCCAATTGGGCCTCAGCTTCCTCATCGATTAAGAAAAGGGTTATTAATTTCTTCACAGGACTGCTGTAAGCAAAAAATGAATTCACACATACACAGCACTTACAGAAGAAGCATGCAAGTAACTCCTATTAAGCAATCATGAATAAAATTTGGGTTCAACATTTAGTCTTATTGGTGTGATCCTTGTAGCTATTACTGCAGTTTCTTTTATGTTCAGCAACACTAATATGAATGACACAATCTTTTTAAATCTTTTCAACAAATCACTGATACTATTTTCATCTGAAAGTTATGTTTGTAATTGACACTGATTTCACAATTCTACTTGTTTTAAAAAGGAAAGTCCTTGTAAGACATATGTGACCTATTTAATAAAATAGTGAAAGAAATTACCAAACAACCACAAAATAAAAATAAACAGCAATAAGAAAGCGAACCAGGAGACATAAATAAGCACTATTTACTACTGCAAGCATTTCATTTCAACTCAAGTTTTCAAAAGACTTCTTTCTACTAGTGAGAGAATGATTTTTCATTGTACACAAATCTTACCAGAATAATATCCCTGTTGAATTCTCAAGTTGAATAGAAACCTTTTGAGCTCTGCTGGCTTCCTGGGTTTCACTTTGGAGTTTACACAGGGGATTTCAACCTCATTAGTTCCTTCTGGGACACACATGGGAAGCAGGATAGATACAAACCCACACGTGTATGCAAAGGATGTACAGACCAACACAGAGCCTATTTTTGCACCCTCTTAAGAAACTCAACTAAAACAGAAGAACTGAGCTCATGGCATAATGTCCTTTTTCTCCCCATATTTGTATTCCTGACACCCTGCATTTCTATTTCTACTTGGACTATTACACACAATAATACCAAATGCAAATAGTTATGTCAAACTTCAGTAAACAACAAACAGAGAGACAGGTGGGAGAGTTTCAACAAGAAAAAAGAGACCTTGTATACCACTTAGTGCAGTTCTGAAAAAGATTACGATAGCTTCTGCCTTCTGCACAAAGACCATGTGGCTGAAATGGGTAATGAATGATATCTGTGTATTGATTATGTTCATTTCCTAGGGAACAAGGTCAACATGGAATTTCAGTTGGTTACAAGGAAAGATCAACTTCTGATAGATCAATCAACAAATAAATAGGTATAATTATTCATTACTTCCATCATCTTTGAAGACCCTTAAAAAACAGGAGCTACTTACATAAGCCAGTGTCTAGTGGAATCGCATACCTATTTTCCCATTATTATAAAGCAGAAAAGAAATACGCCATTTGGCAACATGATAAAATTACAAGGCATAACCTATACTTCATTTGATGTTTAAGTATAAAGAATTTTCTTTACCAACAGTTTATAGGGAAGGAAAAGTAAAACATGACAGAAACTGCTGTCTTGAAAATTACTGCTTTTAAAATTGTTAGCTAAATGTTCCTATCAGGCATCTTCCATCCAGAGTTTGATGAAAACATGTTGCCATCATCTGCATGGGGGAGCCCAGGACATCAGGGGAGAAGGTTCATGCTCCCATGAAAAGGGCAGCATTTGGACTCTTGGGGGGCGTTGGGACATTCCAGGGCTGTGGATCAGAAGCACAGGGCAGCTCTGTGACCTAAAGCAAAGTAATTAATAGTCAGTATGTGTTTCTATTTCAACATCACACAATGGGGGTTCTTGTAAAGATTAGCAGGTCTCAAGTGCTCAGTGCACAGTGCAATGGATAACTAAATGGCAACAGGCCCTGACCAAGAGAAGAGAATAGCCTGAGGACACTGCATACATGGGAATGCCTATAAATACACAAACACATCACCAGCATTTCCCAGGTTAGGTCTGGAGAGAGTGCATTTTCCAATAAGGACAACTGGCAAAGTGCCACTCCATTCCCTCTGGGATTGACCTTCCTGATTTCCCCACTTAGCCTCTTATGTCACCGTCAGGTCTCCAGGGACCACCAATGCCATCTAATGTGCCATCTCACTCCCAGACAAGGAGAGAAACCTTGTACATTCATCCCCATGAACACAGCTGAGGCCAGTAATGCTCGCTTCCTTCTTGATTCCCTTAGGGAACATTTGACTGTAAAACTACTACGTTTCCATGTGATTTCTACTCTAAGCTTCAAAAGGCTGGGACTTCTAATGCAATGACAACTTGACAGGCCAGGCAAAAAAGAACTCACTATGCAAAATAGGATTGGATACAGAAAATAGGAGTGTAGCAAAATCAATCATTTCAAGGTTCTGAAAGAATAAATTGTGTTTCTTTGGTTCGGTAAGATGTAAAAATTTTCATCAAGTTAGAAACTGAAACAAAGATTTTGTAGGCCAAAGGGAAGAGATTCTTCTAATCAGTTCTCATACATCTGTTAGTGCCAATATTTTGATTTATTGAAAGATTTTATGCAGTTTATTGCATATAACATTATATGAATATTCTCCCATCAGAAAATAGTTTGAAGAACATTAATTTTTATTGCTATATAATATTCAACCATTTCAATTTGCAGCATCATTTATTTACACATCACTCATCGGACATTTAGTTTGTGCTTTTTTGCTATTAAAACTAGAATGCAGCGTAAGTCTTTGTCTAAGTTTGTGAATGTTCCTTCATGATAGATTGCTGGAAGAGAAATAATTAGACAAAGTATCAATTTTTTTAGGATTTTATATTTATTAGCAAGCTATATGGATTTGTCATTGTACCATTTGTGACTGAGAGGGTCTTTGTCTCTGTCTCCTTATACTCAGAATTATTATTCCTTTTTCAACTGGAAAGTTTTAAAAGAATGCCAATAAATAGTACAAATTATTTGCAGTGTAAGAGCATCCCACTTGCAGGGAACTCCCTGTCCAACCAACTCAGAGAGAGTTCCAATTCTCTGACAGGCACTGTTGCCTATTAGCACCCCTCACGTTATCTTCACTCTGAGGTGACACCTTCCACACTCTGCTCCCATCTCTACGTTGGAATTCCCTCCCAGATAACATGCAACTGCACAAATGCAATCGAAAGGCTGAGTTGCACTCTCCAGGAAGCCCGGCGCTCCACTGAACTTTGTTCTTAATCTGACTCCCTGAGCTATCACAACCTGACGGATGGATGGGTTAACCTGTGAAAGACCTGCCATATATCCTAATAAATTACAAAGAGTTAAATGATAGAGTAAGAGAGCGTGGGTTTTCACATTTGACAGTGACAGAGGAATGAAGGGGGAAAGACCTAGGATGTATTGAGCACGTGAAATATTCTTCTTTAATGATATATCTTACTTAACTTAGTTATAACAATAAACATGCAAGGTCATTATCAAAGATAGGAGCTCAAATTTGAGCTTAGTGAAACGATGAATTTGACCTAAGTGGCCCACCTCCTCAGTGCCCTGTGCTGGATGCTTTGTCCATCTTTATGCAGTTGACACCGGGAAGTGGGGCATTTCTACCCAGCCTGGCCCACTCTTGCCCACTCATGCCCATCCAACTGGGCCATCCTCTTGATCTACATTAAACTCAATGAGAACAATGTCTACAGAAATACATGCAGACCTGTCCTCAAATTATAAGGGCCTCTCACCAGATGAATACCACTCTGTGCATGATAGTCTATCCTGTGTGTTTGTGTCAGAAGTAATAAGGATAAGGAAGAGTTAACGTAAAAGAAAATCAAGACAGCTTTCTTCTCATTGACAGAAATTACTTGTTTACCATATTTTGTGGGTGCAACATTGTTGCTCACCAATCTATTTCGGAGTGAGTAGGTAGGTGTTCAATAAATAGTTGTTGAGTGAATTAATGAATTAGTTCATTCACCTTTCTATACCAACTAGATGGTCAGAATGCAATGAGAGGCAGAAGCAAACAGGAGGGATAAGGTGTGACTTTTCTTACTGACTAGATATTTCTCAATAATAAATGCTTGTGTTTAGACCATTAATTTAGAATAGTAATTTAGAATATGGGGATGTTTTAGGAAAAGATTAAGAGGAATATATCAAGTAAAAGTGAGAAAACAGAGTTAAAATTCTTTATCACCAGAAAATAAAAGGGAATGCATGCAAGAGCTGTCCTCCAGTTCTTATATCCACCTTGCTGCCTTCTGCTTTGACACCTGCACAGGCTGCTCATTTGTCTCTGTCTCCAGGACACCCCTGCTATTATTAACCGCCAAAAAAGTAATCTTCCTACAAATCAGTTTTTGTGTCTGTACTCCCTCACTCAAATGATAGTCAGGAGCGTCCCAGGACTGGTCAAGATTCATGCCTTACCACATTCACCACCTTTGAGGGTGCCAGGCCCCAAGCTGAAGCTAGCCCGCCAGGAAGGTTAAGCCGAGGCCTCAGTTCTCCAGTAACAGGGAGTCCAGCAGAAGACATGCTCCAGTGAGCTAACACTGATATGAACCAGGAAAGTGCAGCTACATTTAGGCAGGCCTCAGGGGCCCAGCAAGGATAGAAGCCATCATTTCACCCTGACGGAGTCTGGAAGTGAGCTTCCATATGAATGGAGAAAGCACACTGGTTCTTAAGAAACAAAACCATCTTCAAGCAGATAATAGCGGCAGTGCGGTGGGACCTGGGGATTGGGCCATGTTCCTGGCAGGAGAAACTCCTGACATAAGGCTGAAGGAGACGCCTGCATCTCTCTTCTGCAGCACTTGGGTTAGCTCCAGCTCTGTTACTTTGCTCTGTGTACCCTGCTGCCAGTGGGCATCTTATGAAGACATTCTTTTTCCCATAACTCGGCTCTGCACTCCTTCTGAATTCTTACAAATATTTCCTAATCTGTGCCATTAAACACCTTTGTTCTATATTAGACAATATGAGGTATTCCTAATTTGATGGCATTGGTAAGTGGTCCAACTTTTTCCAGGGAATCCTTGGTTCACTCCTGCTTGTCCCAGAATGGTTACTAGTAATACTTTTTCCTCTCAAAGTCTCTCAGTGGACTGATAAGGTGTATAGAGTCTCCCCAGGTTCCCCAACACGTACATGTGCATTCTTGGAGATTCTTGAAGGGTAGAGACAGTAGGAGAGGCAAATAGCCAAGGCAAAGAGCGCAGACTCTGAGTTTGACTCTCAGCTGCCTGGAGCAATATAACACTCAAAGTGCTTTGTTTCTTTACCTGGAAGATGCCATGATAACAAAGATATTTATCTCAAAGGGCTAAGGAAGAGGCATGTGTATGTTTGCACCAATACTTTATAGAAACACCTGGCATAAAGCAAGCACTATATGATCTTCATTTCTTGCTACTTCTTTTATTTATCTTTTTTTCTTTGCAGTACTAAGCTTAGGGTCAGAATAGAAAATGATTTTAAGTCTTGCATGGATTGAATTGAATTCCGTATAACATAATGAGTATGTGGTGATTTCCATGAATCCTTAACAGAGAAGGAGGAGAATTAATATTGCAGCCATTCCACTGGGCATGAGTGCTAATGCCATATACTGAGACATGAGACCTACCAAAGTCTGCTGTCTTGTACTTCTAACCCCTATTTGGAAAAAAAAAAAAAAAAGATTCATTTTAGCTGTGAAACTAAAAAAATTATGAAATGAAAGTATGAAAGTATCTTGTAATCCCATTTCCCTGACACTCTCCAAAAGAGTTAAATAAAACACATAGTATAATTGGTGAAGATCCTTTCTATGTGTAACATATATACATTTTCCCCCAAATTTGTGATCATATCGTGCATGTTGTTTTGCAAATATTTATAGACCATATCATGTGGATATATATGCTAATTTTTGAAGGGTTTTACTGTATACTATTGCGTGAAAGTATCCACCCTTATTTAATGAGCCTCCCTTATTATGGGCATTTACTATAGATACTTATCAATTTCTCACTGTCCTAAACAATGATGTAATTATGTTTATAAGTATTAGGCACATGTTTCCAAAGGAAAATTCTCATGATGCAATTTCTCAGTTATCAGCATGCAGGTTTTAAAATGCACTATAAGATACCAAATAACCCTTCTCTATGGTCTTCATGCACTCTTTTCAAGCAGTGTCAGAAGCACACTTCCCTATAGCCTTATAGGGAATAGTAATTATATATATAGTAATGCTGGGTGAGTAATGATTTGTCCCTATTGCTTCACTTGCGTTTCCCCAAGCATCTTACCCTTATTGGGTGCCTCTCCATTACCACTATTGAAATCGAACGTGCTTTTATAGCTTACCTGTTGGACCCCATACCAGGACCAGCTCCCTGATGTTCTCAGGTTTAGGAGTACTTTTATTACAATGGATAGTTACTATTTGCCATGGTACAGTCTATACTTCACCGAATTTTTTTTTCCAATTTTTTATTTTAACTCGATTTTCTTTATAGTGTCTGGTCTTGGTGTGTCGCTTTAAAATAAGAGAGAAAAAAAGAAAACACAACTTTTTCTACCCTGAAATTATAAGTTACATCCATAATATAGTTCAAATGTTCTCCTATATTTTCTCCTGAGGTTTTTGTTTTGTTTTCTTTTGTTTTTAATGTGCAAGCCTTGGCTCCATCAGGAAGATACTTTACTTTACACACAGCAAAAGGTAGAACACCAAGTAGCTAATGTTTTCACTCAAAACTTGAAATAGATTATCCTTTTGTCCCTGGTCTGAAACACCATTTTTGTTAACTGCCTAAATTCCCATATATAAATGTGTCTGTTACTAGACTTGCTCTTCTCTTTCACTGATTCACTATATCATCCTTGCTACAATGTAATTAGCTCTCATTTTATACTGCCTTTATTTATTTATTTATTTATGAGAGTCACAGAGAGAGAGAGAGAGAGAGAGAGAGAGAGAGGCAGAGACACAGGTAGAGGGAGAAGCAGGCTCCATGCACCGGGAGCCCAACGTGGGATTCGATCCCAGGTCTCCAGAATCCCGCCCTGGGCCAAAGGCAGGCACCAAACCCCTGCGCCACCCAGGGATCCCTTATACTGCCTTTAAAAGAAGTGATGAGAGGCAGCCCTGGTGGTGCAGCGGTTAGCGCCACCTGCAGCCTGGGGTGTGATCCTGGAGACCCGGGATCGAGTCTCACATCAGGCTCCCTGCATGGAGCCTGCTTCTCCCTCTGCCTGTGTCTCTGCCCCTCTCTCTCTCTCTCTGAATAAATAAATAAATAAGTATCTTTAAAAAATAAATAAAATAACTGATGAGGAAACTTCTTATAAGTAATCTTCTTCTCCTAGATTGTTATTATCATTCTCACCCACTTATTATGCCATATGAACTTCATCAATTTATCAAGTGCCAAAAATCTGGATTGTAATTGGGATTTTAATTACATATTAATTTGGGAATGATTAACATCTATATAATATTAAGTCTCTTCATCTTATCACTACTTTGTCTTTATTTTCTTCATAAAAATGGTACACATGGAATGGATAGCATCCTTTCTTTTTGCCTCCTATGTCCACTACTCCCACTTTATGCAGTCTATGTGGTTTGAAGAAATTAAACTCCTTCAGTTTCTATGGCAGAGAGCTATTAATATTTATCTGTAGATGCTTGATTTGTAGGTGCTTGATTATTTGTATAAACATTTTCTGGGGATCCCTGGGTGGCTCAGCGGTTTGGCGCCTGCCTTTGGCCCAGGGCGCGATCCTGGAGACCCGGGATCGAATCCCACATCAGGCTCCCGGTGCATGGAGCCTGCTTCTCCCTCTGCCTGTGTCTCTGCCTCTCTCTCTTTCTCTCTGTATGACTATCATAAATAAATAAAATTAAAAAAAATTTTTTTAAACATTTTCTGATTCACAATGATTCCAGCGTATAACTAGGTATTCCCATAAGATTTCATTAGATCAATGGACATTCTATGCCAGAGCAAAAAAAAAAAAATCCAAAACTGAGGGAAAGTGAACATCATATGAGTTTGTCTTTTGTCTGTTTTGTTACTGAGGCAATTGTAACATGATAGCCTTAACAGGAAAAGGTCATTTTCTGGCATCATAATGATTTTCTCCCCATCTGCCCATTGACAACTTCTTGTGAACATTTACCTTGTACCGTTCGAGTTCCACCATCTTAACAAACAACTAATTCAAAGCAGAGATTGGGTTGATCACCAGGGATAAATAAATATGTATACAAGTATCAACAGCAATTAGTATGCATTGAGCACTCATGTCTAAGAAGTACATTTCAGGTTTCTTTGAAAAAAAATTCTCCTTTCTAGTCTTCTCACTAAGGAGGAAGAAAATTACACGTACACATTAGGAAGCCAGGGAGAAAGACTGCTGCCACTCACCAAAAATAAAGTTCTATGTATGTAATTCCCTTTCCAGTGTGCTTCAGACCATGCCTCCCACCAAAATAACTAGCAAAGCTCAACACAACTTGAAGTAAAGAATTCTATGCAGGGTGAGGTTTTCTGAATGAGGCATATAAAAATAGCGTAATCTATGTGCTCTTCTGCATGCCATTTAATACGGATCAAGGCTAGCTGTTCAGTAATTGTATATGATACCTAGGATCAAGAGTGAAAATTCTCAGTTCACTTAGAAAGTCAAATAGGGGGGATCCCTGGGTGGCTCAGCGGTTTAGCACCTGCCATTGGCTCAGGGCGTGATTCTGGAGTCCTAGGATCAAGTCCCGCATCAGGCTCCCTGCATGGAGCCTGCTTCTCCCTCTGCCTGTTGTTTCTGCCTCTCTCTCTCTCTCTCTCTCACCTGCCATTGGCTCAGGGCGTGATCCTGGAGTCCTGGGATCAAGTCCCACATCAGGCTCCCTGCATGGAGCCTGCTTCTCCCTCTGCCTGTTGTTTCTCTCTCTTTCTCTCTCTCTCTCTCCCTCTCTCTCTCTGTCTCTCATGAATAAATAAATAAATAGTCTTTAAAAAAAAGTCAAACAGGCTTTTGGATGGATTTTTTTATGTTTTTTTTTTAATGGATATTTAACTACTTCTATAATACCCACTTCTCTTCATTTTGTAATTTTTTTTAACATTTAAACTATGCTTCCTTCTTGAGATAAATATAGTTACTAGTGATGGTGGAAATTATTTTCAACATAATTCAACAAGAACAGAAACTTCCCTCAAAATTTGAACAACCAGTAATAAATTCATTACACTGAAATTCATATTTTCAATTCTGAATTTATATTCTCAAGAAAATTTCACCTATTATCTATTTACCTAAATGTTTATATATGTACTTATGTTTATGTATAGATACACATAAATTCAGAATTTTAAATTTTGAAATAGTTATAGATTTACAGAAAATTATAAAAATATGTACAAAATTCCAGTACACTTCACCTAGTTTCCCCCAATGCTAATATCTGGCATAACTATAATGCAATATCAAAATAAAAAAAAGTTACATCATTACAATTCACAGACCTCATTCAGATTTCATCAGGTTCATATGCACTCATCTGTGTATGTGTGTGTGTGCAGGTACATGTATTGGATGGATGGGTGGGGGCATGGTAGTTATAGTTTTGTGCAATTTTATCACATATGAGACCCAGGTAACCACAATCAAGATGCACATGAGTTCTACCATCATAAGACTCCCTCTTCTCCCCAGTTATAACTACCCTTACCACTATCCTTTCCTCTTTAATCTCTAACTACTGGCAACCACAAATCTGTCCTTTCTCTATAAATGTTACTGCTTCCAACTTGTTATGTAAATGAAACCATACAGTATATAACCTTTTGAGATTAGTTTTTTCAAAAGCATAGCTCTATGAGATCCATTTAAATTGTTGAATTATCAATAGTTCACTCCCTTTTGTTGTTGTGTTTATTCCAGAATATGGATGTACCATAGTTCCTTTAACCATTCACTCATCACAGTACATTTGGTTTCCAGTTTTTGGTGATTAAAAATAAAGCTGCAATGAATATTCATTTACAGGTTTTTGTGTTATTGTAGGTTTTCATTTCTCTGAGACCAATACCAAAGAGTACAATTGCTGGGTTGTATGTATAGTAACTGCATATTTAATTCTGTAATACTCTGCCAACTTATTTTCCAGAGGAGCTGTACCATTTTATAGTCCACCAGCAATGTATGAGTGATCTAGTTTCTCCACACATTTTAGCTAGTTATTAGATGTTGTAACTATTTTTTTTTTTACTATAGCCATCTTGATAGAGGTGTTTCAACATTGAACATCTTTTCATGTGCTTATTTGCCATTTATGCTGAAGTGTCTGCCCATATCTTTTGCCCATTTTCTAATTAGATTGTTTAATTTGTTAACCTTAAATTTGGGAAATTCTTTATATATATTCTAGATGTAAGTCCTTTATCAAATACATGATTCGCAGATATTTTTCCCTTACTATACAACTTGTCTTTTCATTTTCCTCTCAGGGTCTTTGCAGAGCAAATATTTTAATATTGGGGAGGTTTAATTCATTAAATTTTTCTTTTATGGGATCCCTGGATGGCTCAGCGGATTGGTGCCTGCCTTTGGCCCAGGGCATGGTCCTGGACTCCCGGGATCAAGTCCCGCATCAGGCTCCCTGCATGGAGCCTGCTTCTCTCTGCCTGTGTCTCTGCCTCTCTCTCTTTCTCTGTCTCTCTCATGAATAAATAAATAAAAAGTTTAAAAAAAATAAAATAAAACACATTTAATTTTTTTTCTTTTATGAGCCACACTTTTGGTACAAGTCTAAGAACTCTTCCCTTAATGCCAAGCCTGATCGATGTTCTCCCGTTTCCTTCTAAAGTTTTACATTTTACGTGAAAGTGCATTTTGTGTGAATTTTTTGTATAGGTCTGGAATTGAGGTCAAAATTCATTTGTTCCATTACCATAGCTGAAAAGGCTGTCTTTCCTTCATTGAATTGCTTTTGAACCTTTGTTTAAAATCAGCAGGGCATATTCATGTGGATCTATTTCTGGATTCACTATTCTATTCCACTGATCTATATGTCTATCCCTCTGCCAATACCCTACTAACTTGATTACTGCAGTTATACCAAAACATAAACATTGTAGAGAGTGTCCTTTCCCACTGTTTTCTTCTTTTTGAAGTTTATTTCAGCATTCCTTGCACCTTGCTTTTCCATATATGGTTTTGAGTAAATCTATGTCTGTAAAAAATCTTGCTGAAATTCTGATAGAAATTGCATAAAGAATATATATTGATTTGAATCGATATTTTGTTACAATGAGTATTCCAATTCATAATTCACTATTTATTTAGGTCATTTTTAAAATTTCTTTCATGTGCATTTTGCAATTTTTTCAGCATTTTGCAACTTTTAGTATATAGGTTCTTTGTTTTATTAAGTCTATATATCTAAATCCTTCATTTTCAATAAATAAATAAATAAATAAATCCTTCATTTTCTTAAAATGATTGTGAATGTTATTATATTTTTATTTTAATCTTAGTTTCCACATTATTGTTAGTATATAGATATGTGATTGATTTTCCTATTAATCTCATATCCTGCAATATTACTGAATTTAGTTTTAAGACTCTTGTTTACATTCCTTGGGTTTTTCTACATAGATGAGAAGCATTTCTATATCTTCCTTTCCAATCTGTATGCCTTCTCTTAGTCATTCATCATTCGTATCAGTCATTTACCATTAAGCATGATGACAGCTATATGATTTTTGAGATTCTTTTTATTGGATGGAGAAATTCTTTTTTCTTTGATGAGAATTTTCATTATGAATGGGTACTGTGTTTTTCAAATGCATTTTCTATCTCTATTGATATATATCACATGATCCTTTCTTCTTTATCCTATTGATACTGTAGCCACAGATTGATTTTTGATAAAAAAATAAAATAAAATAAAACAGCCTTGCACACATAGAATAAATGACACTTGGTCATGGTGGAGAATTCCTTTTACAAATTGCTAGATTCGATTTTCAAGTGTTTTGTTCAGGATTTTTGTGCCAATGTTCTTGAGAGATTTTATTTACTTTCCTCTTATGTGCTATCTTTCTCTGATTTGGTATCAGAGCAATACTAGCTTTCTAAAGTGAGTTAGGACTTGCTCCTTCCTCTTTTCCTTTCTAGATGAAATTGTGTACTCTGATGTTAATTCTTTTTTAAACGTACTATAGAATTTTCCAGTGAAATTATCTGGGACCAAAGATTACTTGTTTGGAAACTTATAATTACAAATTCAATTTCATTAGTCATAACTGGAGTATTCAGATTACTTAATTCATCTTGGATGTGTTTTAGTAATTTATGATTTTTAAGGAATTGGTACTTTTTCTAAGTTGTATTTATCTGTACGTTGTTCATACTACTTCCTTATTTTCCTTTAAATGAGTGCAGGATATGTAATGACAGCTCCTGCTTCGTTTCTGATATTGGTGATTTGTGTCCTTTCTCTTTTTATGTATATTTAAGGTTTATCAATTTAATTGATTTTTTCAAAGATCTATTTTTTATTTGATTAATTTTCTCTAATTTTCTTGTTTTCAATTTCATTCATTTCTGCTCTTATCTTTATAATAACCTTACATCCCCTTAATTTGGGTTTATTTTAATGTTTTCTTGTTTTCAAGGATTCAGACTGGAGAGCTTGCCTTTCTTTGAATGTAAGCATTTTGGCACTTTCTTTCTCAGCGCTGCTCTCAATGTATCCCACAAATTTTGATACAGTACATTTCCATTTTCGCTCAGCATTCATTCATTTCATTTCATTTCATTTGAGATATCTACTTTGGCTTATGGATTATTTATAAGTCTATTTTTTAAATCTCCAGTTATTTGGAAGTCTTCCTGTTGTCTTTCTATGTTGATTTCTAGTTTGATTCCATTGTAATTAGAAAACATAAACTGTATGATGTGAATTCTTTTATATCTCCCTGTTCTGTGATGTGAATTCTCTTCAACATGTTGAAGTTTGTCTTATGACTCAGAACATGATTTATCTTGGGAAATTATCTGTGGGCACGTGAAAAGAATGTGCTTTCTGCTCTTTTTGGGTGAAGTGAAGTATTCCATAATGTTAATTAGATCTTGTTGACTCAGGTGTTGTTCAGTTCTTCTATAAGCTAGGAAAATCTCCACCTGTTTCTACTGGGCAGTGGGTGGAAGATCACCTTCCTGTTTGACCTGACTGAAACCATGGTCAGGGGAGGGTATATAGGGTTGGGTTTTTTGTTGTTTTGTTTTGTTGGTGTTTGGCTGAAGTAAGGTAGGTTTTATTAACAAGTTTCTGTTCTGTTAGGCCATTATTTTTCTGATCCTTTGGCTAGGAGGGGGCTTTTGGAGAGGTTATTTTCTGTCTCTGTTGGCAGTTCTATCTAAGCTATAGGCTTTCTGGTATGCTGTCTGAGACCTGTGGAAGTAGAAAGCATATCTGGGGAATTCAATGCCAAGTCATTCCTCATGTCTTGAGATCTTTAAGCAATCCCTTCTTTCAACCTTCAGGATCTACCTCGTTTAGTAGCTGTGTTATGTCCAGTGCTTTTAGTGATAAGAGGGACGTCTAGGAGAAATGAGGCTATTCCATCTTGGCTGGAATTAGAAATATCTTTAGAGGTTTTTAAAAAACAGTTTTATTTAATTCTTCCTTTATGTGTCTGCCTTTTGATTGCATTCTTGCTTATTAGCACCTCCATCAGAAAGAAGGCAGGGAAATAAAAGGAGCTAGAATTCAAAATCAGTCCATTTTGTTACTCATTAGCAACTCTGGAAGAGGTTCAGTGAAGGAAGAAGTTGAAACTACTTAATAAAATGAGGTTTCCAATAATCTGTGGGTGTTAATTATCCATTCAACCCAAGCCCTTAATTAGCAGTAGTAGAACACTAAGGCTTAGACCCCATTCATTGCCTAGATGCTGCCCTCAAATGTTTTCTAGATGGAACTGTTTGGGGCATGATTAGGTACTTCCAACCCAGACTGGAGAACTACATAACAAAGTGGGAATGTCAACTTTTTGTTATGAAAAATATAAATTATGCTCTTAAAAATCACTTTGTTTTGTACCAAGCAATGTGACAAGTTGGCATGGTACTCATCTCTGCAGCATGCTCAATGAAATAGTAAGAGACAAGCTGAATATGTGACAAGTGAATCAAGATTAATGAAAATATGAGATTTATATTAGATTTAAATAAGCTATTGTTGATTATGAAAAGGAAAGTTAATACAAGGAGCTACTTTATTGTAAATGGCTCTAGTGAGTTAGAGAAATAGAACTTCACAAAATGTTTAACTCATAAATGGTAGAAACTGACAGAAATATGACAACCTCTGAAAGTTTGTGAGGTAGGATAGAAAGGTGAAGAGATCAAGAATAATGCTCTTTAGACTGGATGATTAAGAAAAGTTTTTCTAATAAATTATTGGAACTCAGAAATATCATGAATCATAAGTTTTCCAAGCTAATTTATTTTCAGATTTCATTATGACAGAATCATTTTCTCCCTGAAGTTCCCTACATAACAGTGCAACATTTGGCTCTTTTTTTCCTCTAAAATAATGTGCTATAAAATGCAATTAGCATCTAATGAAATCTCTAGATTTTTGTAATCTTTCTAGATTATGGAAGATTCATGAACTGCTAATGTTAAAGTTTATATAACACATTTTTATAAGATTTCTCCAAAATTAAGTGTATTTTTTATTTTAGCTAACTTGAAAAAAGTTTTTGATGATACACAGCTGTCCAGAAGTCATGGGACTCCTTCCTTTCTTTCTTTAACAAAGCATATTTTAAAATTTATGTTAATCAAATATTTAATATATAATAATAATCTTTTAAATATCAACTGACAACAACAGCAACAAATTCATTGTGGAAATTCAAACCAGAAATGCACCAGAATGTATCTAGAACAATTGCAGCTGGAAAACTACATTGTTCCACAGTCTATGGTTCCTAACTCCTGGAACAAGGCCCAATGGTAATAACAGAGCAGTGATCAGATTTCCTTCCATTTAAAAAGAGCTCTCTAGACAAAGAAGGTCATGAGATAAAGGATTTTAAACTAACCACTTCTTACCACTTCCTCCTGATTTGGAATTTAATATGTGGCTTTTCACTTTATCATATCCTAATATCCTCAAAGCACTTAGAAAAAAACCAATGGTATATCTAACTCATTACTACCTTTCTCAGGTAACTTATGTGTTGGTTCAGCATCCCACTAAACAAAATTTAGTCAGAGCATGAATCTTGCCACAACTTCTCTAGCTTTCATATTTGTTCCTTTTCTAACTAATTCCATATTTTTATTATTTTAGGAATAAAAGCTATGCTTTCACCACAATCAGGAAGCCTTATCTCCATCCCTAGTTTTCTAATATATAACCTGACTTCTAATGGGTACTTGGCAAGGGTATATATTAAATACAGGCATTTAGCTGAGATAGCACCTCTGCCCCTCCCAAGTAATATATTTTTCTATCCAAAAAAAGCATGCTTTCAAGTATGTTTTAAAATTCAACATCATAGTGTTACTTAACTAGCAGACCAAGAGGCTTTCTCACACCCACTCCTTTCTATCTCTTCTTTCTGACTCTCATTTTTAACTCTGTAGTTACCCAGCGTTACAGAGATGGTTTGGAAGAGAGGAGTCCATAGGACACATCTGGTTGACTCTCACAATTTCACAATTACTTCCTCAAAATTCATTGTTTGTTCTCTTTGATGAATGCCTTTATTAATGGTTCTATTTGCCTCACTGCACTATGTATCAGGGTGATGGCTTCCTTTTCTACTTCTGGCCATCTTGACAATCCAAATATCATCACTGTCAATATTTATTTTTAAAACAACTATTTATGGCTGATAGTTGTAATAAATGGAAGTAAAGGGATACATAATATGGGAAAGGGAAAAAATGTACAAGGGACACAATTGAAGGCCAGCAGAAAAATAACAGCAAAATAAATATGTTAAAAGTTGTACTGCAGATTAGAATAAAGCAAAATTCGGTACTCACAGGATAAATTGGCCATAACAAGGTAAAAGCTGCACTAATAATCCAGCTCTTAGATTCTGAGTGCTCTTTCAATGCCCAGCATATATATTCAACACCCTCATCCAGGATCATCACTTTTTTGTTTTTGCATTTTCTCAGAAAGAATCCTAAATCTTGCCCCTTGTGTGAACCAAATGGAGAAGGCTCTGAGTCAGCTTAGAACCTGAAAGCTTCCAGCTCTACTCTCTTCCTTTATGGTCAACCTGATGTGCACAAACATAGCCCATAGGCCCTTTTCTCCAAATCCCGGAGCTGGTTCTTAATCCTAATGTCTCTATCACTGTGGGCATTAGTACCAATCACTCATTTTATGACACATCCAATAGATACACTGGATCCCATTAGAGGCTCCCACCCCAAACATGGGCAGGAAGACTAGAGCAACAATATTTTACAAAGGGAACCAGAGAATATGGGAGAATCACAGATTTCAAACAGATCATGATCACTGAATTTGAGGGCTCCAAAGTAGAGTCATGGGGAAAAAAAGGAGTGAGTCTTCAATATATTACCAAAATTATTGGGGCAAGACATGGTGAATAGTTGGATACTGGAAGAAAAGGAAAGGCAAGAATTATCTTTAGGATTGAGTGAAGAAGTGAAGGAGTGCAATTCAGAGAGCCTAACCAGCAAAAATATGCAGAAGAATGATCTCTGATCACAACACTTATACACACACATACACTCCCCAGCAGCCTTTTTAGTGTAAGTATGGAAGGGCTACAATACTGGTTCCAGATGGCTACTGATACTGGTTCCAGAAGTAGTGCCCAGAAATATGTGGTCAAGGAGAGCAGTGCAGTTGAGGGAAGAGTTTGCTTTATCTCTTCTATATACAGATATATTCTTTTTCCCATATGAAGACTAAGTTCTAATGGAGAGGAAGATATATTGAAAGGATTATGAATGTGGGCACAGGAAAAGCCAAAGCATAGAGCACACATAGCAAGATGGATTTCAGACAGAAGGAAAAATATCTTTCTTTGAGAAAGACATCAAGAGTAGGAGACCCTGCATTCTGTTGACACAGGGCAAAGGAAGCCCATGCTCTTAATCTCCTGAGAGAAAAAAAAATTGAGTTCAACACTGGCAGGAAATATGTAAGGTTAGAATTGAGACCTTATAAGGAGAGAGAATATTCCAGGTGGTGAAAACAGTGAAGATTAAATAATAAAAGTATATACTGGGAGACTTTTTGAAGTCAGAGATGATTTCCTCTTGGTGGGTATGCCTGCTTGTGGCACTTAGACTATTATCTTTTTAAAGGCTGGGCAAAAGCTAAACACAAACACGAGGACTAGAGAAACCTGAAAGAGATTTCTTTGGTGTCTGGTATGAGAGGCAGAGCAAGGTACTTAACGAATCAAACTAAAATTTCAAAAAGGGAAGAAGTTTGGGAGAAGGAAACAAGAGGATCTTCTCAGGGTCTTTGAGAAGATCAGGGTCTTCTCAAAAGCAGAATGGCACCTTTAGTCACATGTATGATTTTGATGTAAAAAAGACAAAAACAGATCTCAAAGGTAGTCAAGAAATTATAGAAATACAGAGTTATTTCTGAATGGTTTCCACTGCTATTTCTGGGCATGATAGAATGAGGATTGTGAGGAAAAATGGTTACCTACCCATCTCATAATCAATGTGGAAAAATCCAAATTCCATTTTCAATTAAATGGTAATAGCCACTTACTATTTTTTTTTTCTCCGCATCAGTAGACCAAACTTTGGATCACATTAAATGATGTCTGGGTTTTTTCTCATTAACTCTATGGAAAACAGTCTCCTAAAGTGTTACTCATGTAGGCAAAGTAAGCTAATGCTTCATTAAACAGTACCTCTGATTAATCAGGAGCTCCCTTCAAATCAGCTCCACTGTGCTCCTGATAAAGATCAAGTCAGTGACACACATGAGGACCCTCCCCTCCCGAGGCACATTTAGTAATGGTGGGCTCCTCCCAGTTCCAGCCTTTCTCCTCAGAGTTTCCTCATGGTTGCTTTACTAACTGTCCCACATATCCAAACACCCAAAGGATCAAGGCTCAACTCAGTTACAGAGATTAAATATGAGATTACACTGAGATTAAAATGTCTTGGTAGATTCTGATAATGTGCTCTTCCAGATAAAAATGACCAACTATGACCTCAGAGCACCTAGCAATATTTTTTTTTCCAACTCCTTAGGCCTGATTTGTGAGAAACATTCTAATTTTTTGGTATAACATTTAATTTGGGGATTAGAATTCATTCTAATTCACTCAAAACAATGAGATGAACTTGTATACCTTGTTCCTTATACATATTGGCATCCCAAATATAAAACTAAGATGAAGTCAAATTTAATATAAAGCCAAATTAGGAGAGCCTGGGTGGCTCAATTAAGTGGCTGCCTTAGGCTCAGATCATAATCCTAAGGTCCTGGGGTCAAGCCCCCTATCGGCCATGCTCCCCTGACTGAGCCAACAGGTGTCCCTGTAATGCTGGGCATGAGAGCAGTTATATACTTGTTAAGCCACCTTTTAAATCTAAAAGTATTTAGAATGAAAGAGGCAGTACAGCAATATGCTAGTCAATGGAGCAGCACAGCAATATGCTAGTCATTGGAGCAGTTGAACTAGAAAGCCAAATCATGAAAAACAATACAAGTGATATTAAGTAATAGTAATTATTTTGAGAATTAAAAAAAAGGGGAAAGTTGGTTGCTCTGCTTCTTTGCAGCAAGTTCTAGTGTTGACCTGTAAATGCAAGGTGCTTTGAAAAGCCTGGGATTTAAAAAAAATCTATACACATAGTCTATTTTTGGAATAACTGTTAGAACAAGTGTAAATTAGGTATAGTACTTCATGTTGGAGCACCACAAATACTGTTTTATGACACATATTCACTAAATAACCCCCTCACCCCTATTCTCTACCATCTCAACAGGCTCTGCTGTCAGTGTAATGGAATTCCTCCATGTTTTCTTTTTACATTTTAGGGTTTTGTTTTGCTTTCGCAATTTCTATTATGTTGATATTCACACACACAAAAATCTCCACAGGAGAGTGACCTAGAAACATTCACACTACTTGGTAGTAGAGAAAATACTTCAGTAATATCTGAGACTGATATGTGAGTCCTTCTTCTGGTTAACTGACAGTTTCTATTAGTATTGTAGCATGAGCAGGTTCTGTTGGCGTATCAGGAAATGGGATGCCAATTAATAGATACTTGCCTTCCTGTCAACCTTTGTTTAACAAGTTTCATTGTGCTTTCTTCTGAAAAATGTTGAAGAAAAGAGGATTTTTCTTCATTGTTTCAGAAACTGAGAGAGGTGATAAAAGAAGAAACATTACTAAGCCAAAATGGCTCTTGAGGTATCCAAATTTTTAACTCAAAATCCCAAAAAGATAAATGGTGAGAGAAAATGGCAGGTAAAACCCTCATTTCTTATCTGGTAAGGGGAAATAAATGTCATTCAGGAACATCTCTTTTATTTGGCCTTTTTTTCTTTAATCTCAGTAAACCAGCCATTGCTCATGACCCTCAGAGTTGGCTCTACTCTTAAAGTGCAAACTTGGTTACATTTACAGCAAAGTATCTTTCCCCTTTAATATCTGAATTTTGCCAGACTCTTCATACCCCCCTCATTTGTGGGGGAGAGGGAGAGGAAGAAAGAGGGAGAGAAATAAAACTGAGTGAAAACCTTTGAGGACTATCACAGTAGACAAATTATTTCAAAGCGGTAAATTAAGAAATCACTTCAGACTGTGCTACAATTCCCCTTAAACAGATATTACAAATTAGCAGGATTTCACCTACAGTGGAGAAATATGAGCTAAGTACTTTGAAAATTATTGGGCATTTTTTTGTTGTCGTTGAGGGTTTTTTGTTTTTGTTTTTGTTTTGATTACTGATTGGTCATACCTAAATTTGGGTCACACTATGCATTTTAATGTATATCATCCTAATCCTATAGGTAATTTCCTAATTGTGTAATAATTGGCATACCACACCTTTCCTTTTATGGAATAAAATTAGACAATTTTATATGCTTTATTTTGTAATCTCTAATAGAGGCAAGCCAAATCTTCATCCCTATATCCTCACATGTTCACTAGCTTGGGTTTTATATACAAGAAATTCAATTTTAAATGAGACTATGAATCAAGAAAAAAGTAGAAAATGGTAAAACTTTTTTTTGTAGAAATGCCACAATAGGGAAATTCTACCTTTGAGGTTTAAGTTTAAAATTTTTTTCACTGAATCCTGGCTTATCATCCCAAACTGGCTGAATGCAGCAGTCCAGATGACGCTGACCAAGCCTATGCCCTCTTCCTTTTGGACTGGATTATGAATTCAAACAATATTAAAATTATGTTATGCTACCAAAAGAACACAGAACATTCAAAATGA
Source organism: Vulpes lagopus (assembly GCF_018345385.1). Taxonomy (NCBI): domain Eukaryota; kingdom Metazoa; phylum Chordata; class Mammalia; order Carnivora; family Canidae; genus Vulpes; species Vulpes lagopus. The sequence continues at coordinate 93,999,250 of NC_054827.1, read as the reverse complement.
TTCATGAGTCGAACTTATGTATAATTTTTTTAAAAATCTGAATATAGACCACTTGGAATCTAACAGCAACTAAGACATTTTTGGACTGTTTTTCTTAGGTGATAATATAAAGGTGAATATTTTAAAAGGCATTTTAACAGTCAACTACAGTTTTTGCTCATAAATTAATAGTTCTACATTCAGACTGAAAAAGGAAATATCACTGTTTGAGACCTGAAAATTGATGAACATGGATGCAGATTTTAAAATCCCAGCTCTTTTTTTTAAAAAATATTTTATTTATTCATTCAAGAGAGATACAGAGAGAGCAGAAGAGACACAGGCAGAGGGAGAAGTAGGCTCCCTGCGGGGAGCCCGATATGGGACTGGATCCCAGGACTCCGGAATCATGACCTGAGCCAAAGGCAGATGCTCAACCACTGAGCCACCCAGGTGTCCCAAAATCCCAGCTCTTTATGCACAAAATGTCATAATTTCATAGCACATGAACTAGGTAGTCCCCAAAAAATCATTCTGGGTTTCACACTGGCCATGCTTAGAATACAACGGTTGCAAACTGCCAGATGACAACCCCTCAGATAACCAATAAGCCACGTGCAGTATCAAATGAACAAGCAGTGGTTTGTATAAGGCAAATAAAAAGTCCCCTTATGTTTCTAACTGCTCACGGACTCTAAGAATCACTGAAACCAGAACTGGAAGGCAATTTAGAGAATCCTATTAACACACAAAGATCAAATTGAGGGCCATTGAGTTTGAATGACTTGCCAAAGTTCCCACAAACCCTTCCAAGGGATCTAAGTGTTCTGACAAGCAACTCTTTCCACTGCAGAGGGCAATCTTGCAAGTTCAACCCCCTATGGTCTCTAAAGACAAAACAGCCTGGGGCATTGAGGAAATCACCTAGATAATTAAAATTCCAAACCATTTACATAAAAAGTAAAATCTCAAGCTTTGAGAGTAGCTTTTCAATAATAAAATAAAGATAAAATTTTGAAATAATACAGTATAATGCTAAATAAGACATAGCATGGGAGAAAAGAAATATACGCATTTCTTTTATATTTATACTTCTTATAAATATTTATTTCTCTCATATAATATTTTATATTTATAAACATTTCTTATAAATCTATATAATATATATTTATATAAGATATCTATTTCTTATGTTTTTATATTTATTTTTATAGATATATATATAGAGAGAGATACACTATATCTCCAAAATCAGAATCCTTTTTTAAACCAGCTTTCTGCACTTCTAAATGCTAAAAACAAACAAGCAAACAAACAAACCCCCATTTACTATTGTAATCAACTGACATTCTAAATCTCTTTATACTTTCTGGATCTACTTTGATTTACCTGCTGATTACCACCAATCTTTTACAATCCCTGAGCCCACCACAGATTCCCAGTGGGGCCTCCATAGTGGTAGAGGCAATATTGAGCAATACTGCCCCCTTATGACATTACTGTGGTTTATTGAAGAATCCAGAAAATGCATCTGCCCTATAGACTATTATCACTGACTATTCATAAACATATATAAATTCTTCATATAACTATAGACAGTCATAAGGAAAATTTTAGAAATTACTTATGCTAGGGGATGTTAAATATGTTTATCACAAGAATTTTTCATCCAAAAAGAATGTTATTTTATGCATAAATATGGATAACATACAGACCACTATCTAAAAAGCACTGGCCAAGCCCAATAGCACCAAGGAGCCATATTTTACTTTCAGTATTGATCTGCTGCTGTTGGCGCGAGAGTCTTTTGCATCTCCTCTTCAACACATATATCTCGCCTCTGTATCATGTATTTGTACTCTTATAATACAAGAAAACAAGGAAGCCTAAAATACACAGATTTCCTTCAATATGACAAAGTCATTATCTGTAAAACAAAATCTTTGTCTTTTTATCAATTATAACAGATGCTTATTCTTCATTTTTAGAAAATATCACCCATCCCCATAGGTACTGGTAGATTCTTTTTTTTTTTTTTTTTAAAGATTGTATTTATTTATTCATGAGCGACTCACAGAGAGAGAGAGAGAGAGAGAGAGCCAGAGACACAGGCAGAGGGAGAAGCAGGCTCCATGCAGGAAGCCCGACATGGGACTCGATCACGGGTCTTCAGGATCAGGCCCTGGGCTGAAGGCAAAACTAAACTGCTGAGCCACCCGGGCTGTCTGGTACTGGTAGATTCTTGATCAAAATTGTACCTTCCATGCTGTGGTCAGCTTCCCCAAAAGAGGTTTTATTAATGTAGCAATCTTCTCAGTTATCATTTACAAGAAATGGCCATATTGAAAGCCTTTATGGTTCACTGGACTAGTCCCATATTTTCTAAACTGTGTTCTACAAAAAACTTCATGAAGAAGTGTTAATTGGGTCCTCCACTCCCCCCGCCAAAGAAAAAAATGTCCAGTGAAATCTAATGTTTTAAATATTGAATTCTTCACTCCTGCCATGAAGATTTACAAAATCATTAGCATATTATGGGCTTGAAATTCCTGCAGCAAAGAAACCTATTTTAGATCTTTAACATAATTTCCAGTATGATTTGAACAGAAATATTTTGATCATGGGGCCCACATTTATATCCTATAAAGCAGTGTTCTCATAGGAAACCATTATTTTAGACCCTACCACATGAAATGATATTCTCACATGAAATTTTGGTACCCAGGGCCAAAACAAAGGAAAGACTCAGAAATAAAACTCATTCAACAGCACAATTAAATATGCCCTCCTACCAGTGAATTATCTGTAGGATGTTTAACAGCATAAAAGGAATATAGCAGAATATAGTACAATCAATCCTGGTCCTCTTACACTCAATTATTCCCCATCGTTTTTCTGTATGTGTACTGTTTTGGAAAGGCAAAGAACAGAATACACCAATGGTGAGAAATTATGCTTGCAGAACACTTAGCTATTCCCACCTGCAATGATTCTAATACTTCAGAAACATTCTTGGTCTATAGTTCTGGAATTACTGGCCTAGATCATAGGAAAGACACTGTTTTCCATAACTTGTATTTTTTATGCAACAAGTTCACAGGAATCCTCACATATAAAGCTATGGTTCATTTTATGTCCAAAACAAGCACCCAAATAAGAGAATCTCTCTATATAAAACAAATAGAAGGTACAGCTTTACCCCAAGGGTCATATGCTATACAAATCCATTTAACAAATTCACCAAGCATATTCAACATGACAGGCCCGAGGTTCTGTAACCATTCTAGTCTACTGCCTATCAGATATTTGAACTTATCTCTTGGATTGATATTTAGAGTCAGCAGGATTAGAAAAATCAATAATATTACAACAAATTATCCGAATTGTTGTTTCTTTTAAAGAAAATGTGGGGCTGCATAGACACACACATGCACACATACACAGAACATGTAGAATGGGTGACCCAGAAAACTTGTTTCTTCTATTTATTAGTATTACCAACTGGTAAGTCTTATTCAAAAAGCTGAATTTAAAAGGAACAGTGATGTGATGTTAGACTGAGTAACAAGTATTTTATACATATGTATCAAACACAATCAGGATTATCTAGCTTTAAACCAGTAGATTTTGTTATCCTTTAAAATCAATTCAAAATAAAACAAATGTATTTCATATCATGAATCACACAGCATGTGGATTTAGCCAACATTTAACATAAAAGGAATTATTTCATTGTAGAACCAAGATAAAATACGATGATACTGCAATCAACAGAATCCATATCCTCTTTCACATTAACTGAAGAGACATAAATTAGGGCCTTTAAAGAGTTGTGACATTCTTACATCTTAATTTTATTCCCATTCATTTGAAATGTCAGTTCCATGCATGCTAAAGTTTTTGTTCATTGTCTTAATGTTTCTGTGTGATGCTTAAGTTCAATGGAAAAATGAAAACAGGGAAGAGTTAATGCTTACAAATGACTTCAATTACTTGATGTGGTCTCCTGATAAAAAGGAATAAAGGAACTCTACACATCCAGCCAGAGAAATCAGAGACTTGACTCTCTATTGAACTGATGGCACTGAGCAAATTGCCAAAAGGTGAGACCTATCTTAGTCTTAGTGTTCCAAATTTTGCAGCTAAAGAAATTTCTTAATGGCATGCATAAATGGTCCAGAAGTAAACTGGAAAGCTAGCAAACAAATGAAAACCATCGCAGCCTCACTGCACTGCTCAGTGGTCATCCCGAAGGGAAGGCAAAGACTAATGAATCTGTATATAAGAATCAAAACTTGTGTCATATAGAAAAACTCAACCCACATACACTTGACAAGTGGACACAAAACTTTGAGTGTGAGAAGGCAACAATGACTGGTGTTTAGAATATCCACACCAACCCTTATACAGGCATTGCTTCCATACTTTACACTCCTTTCTCCTTTGAAATCAGCATACAAGCTCTCCAATGAAAGGGGTAACAGGTGTAAAATACCAGCTGAGGGTATATGGTGTGCAATCATACAAATTCTGGCCAAATTAAGTCCTTTATGGTAAAATTTCTATCCATCACACTTAGACAGTAAAAGCTTCCTCTTGGTCATGAGCCCAAATTTCATTGGAAAGCTATATTTCCATTTATTTATGTGCATACATATATATATGTATATATGTATATTCATTCATTCATTCTTCATTCATATACTTTCTTTCAACAAATGTCTAATAGGTGCCTAACAAGTGTCAGGCCATGCAAAGACTGTCCTTAGACACAGTTCTGATTCATGGAGTTTATTATCTAATATGGGAAAAGAAATGGAAGAGAAAGATTTTAAGCAAATAAATACACCCTAATCATATGTAACACTGTAATAAGTGTTATAAGCAAAGAACAAGCTTTCATGAAAAAGTAGAATGGGAAGATCTAATTTAGACAACAAAAAGAAAATCACAAAAGAAGATAAAATCACGTGCACTCGTAACAGTATTTTTTGTTGCTCTGTAGTATGAGGTAGAAACACCAAAAGAAGCAGGACCGAGTAAGTGCTGGCTTCACCATGCAGTAAGTTAGTGTCATTCCTATGGCTATTTTCTCTTCTAAAAAATGGAGATGAGGCTAACACCCGTATAATCAACTTTACCAAGTTCATCATCAGGTTTGCAGATCAAATGACAAAATACTTGAAGTAATTCACAAATTACAAAATGGCATAAAACCGCTAGTTATCATTTTTTAAGTTATACCACAACATGTATTACAGAATAATTTAAAGGATTTCAAATGGTTGGTAGACTTCTTACGCAATGACAATATGCATGATGTAATACAGAGCACATATAAGAAAGAAAAGTCCTGGTACCAACGTAAGAAGAGTCACAATAGCAAATAAAAGGTTGAATCAATATCACTTTACTTGCAAAAACTGGAAAAATCTTTATATGTAAGTAAGCGTATTTGCACCATCAATTCAAACCAAATACTTCTATATGCAATACACTGCACAATCCCTGAGTCAGCCATAGGCTCAAGCAAGAGGTAGATCACAACAGCGCAATGTGTGTAAGATCCACCTTTTAAAAAATGCAGCAACATAAGCTTTACAACCTCCCTGGGGGAAAACACAGCATTCTCTTTGCACTCTCCGTATCATTCCTTCCAGTATTAAACACAAACTTCTCTTTGTAAAGCATATTATGTAAGGTATTATTTTCATCCATCTCTTAAGTTCATTATATGTTTTCTTATCAGTGCCCCAGCATTGATGTATGATCATAACTTATGCATGAAATGTACTTATGCAGTGAAAAGTAATGTCCTCAATAAACAGCCATACCTACAAAATGCAGCAACCTAGAACCAAATGCCAACACACTCTGTGGACCTTACCCCTGGAGTGCCTCCCATGGAACCGGTTTTCCAACCCCAACTGGGTCAGAGAAACACTTTTTGCTTTCTGCTGAGTCATCCACCAGCTTACTTTGTAATAAAAGCATTAGCACATTTCCAACCTTTAAAATGCCAATAACAATTAATATGCAAGCTCTAAGTATGGTCCAAAGCTCTAGAAAAAAATTAGTAAAGGACAGCTTTCTACCAGGGGTTTACACAGCTGTTGTCTACCACAATTTTCTCTGTAGAGGAAGTGTGATATCATTTTGGAATCAATTTAGTAAAGGCATGGTATGGGCATCTGGAAAGCCTGCAACTGATTTACTGAGCGTTAAGTGACTTGCTTAAGACTAGATGTTCCTATAGACTTGGAAATAGAATCCCAAACTCCAATCCCATTAGGCTCTTTTTGGCACACTACCTGGATTCCTGGGATTCAGCTCTTACACCTGAGATTCTAGCACGGTGCTGGACACTGGACTCTGGTTCAGCATTCACTACTGGCAAAGAAATCTCTAGACTCTGAGAGGTGGGGAGGAAGGACGGATTAACATAAATTTGACCAAAAATGCCTAAAAACTGAATTCTCCAGACCTCGGGTCCGAACTCACTCTAGCCAAGATGAACTTTTCCTTTTTCCCCATGCTTTCTGAAGAGAGGAAAGAAAAAGTGATGGTGCAAATGTCTGTGTGTGTATGTGTGTGTGCGAGCGCATGGTTCTGTATATATGAGTGCGATTGTATCCATTCTATAGTGATGCAGCTCCACAGCTGCTTCTTGAGATATGCCAAAACTATGTTATGTACAATACTTACTTTATATCTAGACATTTTTTTAAAGTGTATTATATAACAAGAAAATGCAATAAATTAGAAAGGAATATAATAAAACTAAAATAATGGGTGGATATGCATCTCGTAACAGCTAAGGGTACACATTATATATTACCTAAAAGGAACTTAGGACCAAGAAAAAAGGTAATTTTTGATTTACATGGATGACATCAGAAAAAAATAATCCTGTAATTACATTTTCATTAGGATGGAGTTAATTTTAATGGACTAATAAAGTATAAAGTCGTAACAAAGTACAAGACAAATCATAAAAATTACTATTAATATGACTAGAGTTTGAATCCAGTTTTCTTTGCTTAATACTTTAAAGTTAATTAAGTAAAATTTAAGTATGTGTAGTTTCTGTTCTGAATTAATAAATCAAACAATAGCTTATTCTAATCAAATTTTAAAAAAGAATTCGTGAGACCTTTAAAACGTTTTCATTTTTCAATTAAGAGTTACAGAACTACTTCATTTTCAGGGTGTCTGGTGGCTCAGTTAGTTATGTGTCTGCCTCAGCTCATGATCTCAGGCCCAGGATCAAGCCCCATATTGGGCTTCCTTCTGGGGGGAGGTCGCTTCTCTCTCGCCCCCTCTGCCTCTCTCCACTGCTCATTCTCTCTCTCTCTCAAATAAATAAATAAAATCTTTTAAAAAAAAAACTACTTCATTCTCTGAGTAAAAATACTGTTTTGAAAATAAAATTCTCTAATTGTTTTATATCTTTAATATTTCTTTATGTTTCCTATACTCTCAATAATTTTCCTCCATTTATTCATCTCTCCACCTATCTATTCAACACATGCTTATTATACACTAGGACTGGTGCTTAAGCATCAGAATTATAGCAAATGTTTATAAAAATTTTCAGTTGACAGTGTTCTTTCATATATACAATATCACTTAAAAAATATATAGACTAAATCCAAATACTTAACCATGCACAACCCTAAAAATATGTAATTTTAAAATGATAACTAAGAGAAACAAGAGAAGTTATATAAGACAAAATGGTTCTCATTTGATTGCTGTCAAATCAACATGAAAAGAATTGAAAGATTAGGAAAAGTGGAAATGCAAAATATCTCTACTATGAAAGGAGTTATAGGAAAATAATGTTAAATATTAAAATACTTAAATTCATTCTAAGACCATCTCTACAAAATACCAAAAAACATGATGATGTATAGATATATATACAAATATATCTATTTATTTATTTGAGGATAGAGGTGTTCTTTGGAGATACCATCAATAGGCACTTCCAGTGGATAAAGATTTTGCTTTACAACTATTTAAACAGAAAATTACCAATATCAGTTTTATGTGATGTATGTTATTCTTTACTATCACCCCCAAAAGTTCATGAACATGCTCATATCTGTCTCACGTTGAGATACACATACTTTACATATTCTTATCTGAAACACTGGCAAGTTTTTATTTCACTAAATATATGCTTTCAAAAATATACCTACAAAAACCCGAGAAGAAAATTTCAAGAAATGAAACTTCCAATATCATTTATCACTAATTTTCTTGTAAATTTTGCTTCTACTGCAATATCCTCACTCTTCTACCTAATTTACATTTAATTTTTTTAAAAGATTTTATTTATTTATTTATTTATTTATTTGAGAAAGAGAGAGAGCATGTGCACAAGCAGGGGAGCAGCAGAGGGAGAGGATGAAGCAGCTTTCCCTGCTGAGCAGGGGATTCCAACGTTGGCTGGATCCCAGGACCCTGGGATTATGACCTGAAGTGAAGCCTTAAAGCCGACACTTAACCAACTGGGCCACCCATTTACACCCCTCATCTGAAACCACATCTCAAATCATGTCATCACCTGCTTAAAACACTTATGGGGCTCCTTATGTCTTGACAATTAGCAACTATAATTGGCATGGCAGAGAAAAATCTAAGTGAACAGGGGTTTGTATACTACTTTTCCAATTTCATCTTTTGAATCTCATCTCCCCTTTGTAATCTCCTACACTCTTTATCCACCCATACCTTTGCCATCTTCCTCCTTAACCCACAACACCCTCCTCTATCCATGCCAGTTACAAGTCTACTCCCCCTACTAACCCATGAAACCTTCCATGTCAGAAATAATCTATCTCCCTACTCCCTGATCTCACCTCCCCTTCTTCCCTCCCTCTCTTCTATGTGCTCCTTTCTCTTGTCCCTCTAATGGGACTGACTACATCCTACTTTTTGTTACAACCATTTGACATATTTCCTCTAATAGCTACAATACTCTTAAAGCAAGACCATTTCTCATTTAGTTTCATTACCTCACAAAACTTAAGTTTTGTGTGACCTGTAAGGTGATTAAGGAAATTCATAAATAGAATCCATTATTTTTAAGCAACATGATTGAAGGATGGTTCTAATCTTATGCTTGCATTTCCCTGTTCTTTCCTTATAAAATATGACCTCCAACTTGATTCTTAACCACTGCTATAATCAAAGTTTCTTTAATATAGGTCAAGGGGTCCTGGGTGTTGAAGTCTTAAGTGTCGGACTCTTGGTTTCAGGGTTATGGGATCTCAGGGTTGTGGGATCGAGCCCCACATTGGCTTTGTGATCAGCAGCAGAGTCTGCTTGGGATTGTCTCTCCCCTCTCCCTCCAGCCCTCCCCACTGTGTGTGTGCACAAATGCATGCTCTCTCTCTAATAAATAATCTTTAAAAAAATAATAGGTCCATCTCATAACGATAATCATGAGCAAGTATGTCAAAGGAAATCATATTTTTCTAGCACATGATTTTTCTCAATCCACTTGTTGAAGATATTTCAAATGAGAAGCAGTTCCATCTGTCCAATAGCCTCCAATCTCCAATCCTATCAATCCCCAACTTTTGTTTACAATAAACTTGGGTTTAGAGAGCCACAAAAATTACCATTATGAGAATACAAAAAATTCATACACGTATACTATGGCTATGTTATGCATAATTATTGGCTTTAGGATATAAACTACATTAAGGATTATTCAGTATAATGTCTTATATCTTCAGTTTGTCTATTATTGGGTCCAAAGAAAATTGGGATACTTCAGTTCATGGTACATGAATTAGGCAACTACTGGTGAAGGTTTCAAAGGTACCAAGTATCAGCATGATGACAACAGGATAACTAAGCTTAAAAATTAAAGAAAATGCGCCATAGTCTGCAAAAACACATTCTCCTTATTCATTTGGTTGTTTTAATATTGTATAGAGTTCTTAAAGGACCACATCAATATATCTTCTCTTTCATTTGACATCCAACATACTGATTTTTGATATAATAATCCACTAAATATTCAATTACTTTCTGTAAATAATTGTCTCTAGATAATGTGAAGGTCTCAACTGAGAAAATTACAGATTATGTCAACTTGTTCCCTTAAGATCATAAAGCATACATTTTGGACAGGATTATTTTTACAAAATTATGAAAAAGCAAAACATACGTAATGTTAAATTTTAATGTTATGTGTGTAAGTGATATTCCTTCTGTGTTTGTAACCCTTTTATTAATATAATGCTTTGTGCAAAAATGTGTTAAGCGATACACACTGAAAGAAAAGTACATTACTTTAAAATCATATTATCATTTTAAAACTTTAAGAGTGAAAATTTGATGAAACTAATTTTGTATGGTCAAAGATTTCTTCCTACAAAAGGCACAGTAGTATATACTTTTAAATATACCTGGCTAAACGTTGTACTTAAAATAATAGTCTTAATTTATTTGCAAACGTCCCTATTTCTATAGTGTACTGCGATGTTTCAAAATACTGTCCACAAAAATACTTATTTCAAAGAAGTGTGAAGCACTAGTTTTAAACGCAGAGACCCCAAATTCCACTCCACAGCTGGATGGATCAGAATCTCTCCGAGTGAGGAACCTGAGAGTATGCATTTAACTCCAAGTTTGTTCAGGTGACTGTGATGTACACCGGACTTGAGAAACCTACTGGGTCTATCAGAAACCATGCCTCATTATATTCTCAATGTTATGCTGGAAAGAAAAGTCGCCAAACGGTTTCTTTCAAAAAATACTGCTTCCAAATTGTTCATTCTTACAATTTCTAGAGTGCCATTCAGCAGAAAATTAAACCTGTTTCTAAATCCCAGGATATTCCCGCTCAATTAACAAATGAAAGGGGTCATTTTCCTCCTTACTCCCTGTTGTCTGTCCGGAAGCGTCCTGAGCAAAAAAAGAAAAAAAAAAAAAAAAAAAAAAAAAAAAAAAAAAAACCCCTGGCACCGACTTGCCAGCTCGGACGCGGCCCTCCGCCTTTCCACAGGTTACCGTATTGAATCCCAGCAGCATCCGCACAGCTCTCGGTGACGGCGACTCCGGCAGCCTCGGACTCTCCTGGCGGCGCCGCCCGGCCCAGCGCCCGCCTGCCGCCCGGGGCCCCCGAAGTCCGCGCCGCCGGCCGGGCCAGCACCTCTGGCAGCGACAGGCCGAGCGGGCCGCGGGTTCCACCGAGCAGTGCGCCCTCAGGAAAGCCACGAGACCGTGGGAACCGGCCCCAGAGCCCCTGGGCCACACAGACCACGTCCCCGGGTTCTCCAGCTGCCAGCATCCCTTCCAGGAGGTGACAAAGGAACCCGCAGGTGCCTCTCACCTAGAATCGGAGCCTCCCCCACAGTCGCCTCTTTCCCGGCTCCCCAGTGCCTGTTGCTAAGGCGGCGACACGGCGCTCGGGCAGCCCCAGAACCGGGCGACGAGCGCCGGCGGGGCTGCGCGCGCCAGGGCTGCGGGGAGGCCGAGCGCCAGGCGGGCCGGGTCCGTCTCCTGCCGCGGGAGGGGTGCGCCCTCCGCCCCGCACCGCCGCCAGGGCGCCCCCCGCGGACCCCGGGCGGGGGCGGTGCCTGCCCAGCGGGGCTGGCTCGGGGGAGTCGGTCCCGCCGCGGAAGGCCTGCGGCCCGGTCCTGCGGGCCGAAGAGCGGGGCAGGGGCTCGGGGACAGCCCTGCGGAGGGCGGGCACTCACCATGTTGACTTCGGAAACCATGTCTATGCTGGCGATGTCGATGTTCATCCCCACGCAGACCGGGGGACCTGCGGGCAGAGCACGCCACACGCATCAGCCGGGCGCGGGCGCGGGCGCGGGCGCGGGCGGCTCCGGGGACCGGGGACGGGGACGGGGACGGGGACGGGGGACGCGGGACGCCCAGCCGAGCGGCCGCGGCGCGCCGAGGGCCCCCACCCCGCTCCGTCGCGGCCCGGCCGAAGCCCCCGCCCCCTCCCCCCGCCCAGGCCCCAGCGCGCTGGGGCGCGCTTCCCGCAGCGGCCGCGCACAGCCCGCTCACCCCCGAAGTCGGGTCTCAGGCGGATGTCGTAGCCTTTCAGCAGCTTGTCCACCGTCTCCTTCACGAAGGACATGTTCCCGGGGTCGTTCACGCTAGGAGAGGGGCGAGGGGCGCGGAGGGAAGGCTCAGGCGGCGGCTCCCCCGCCGGCGCACCCGCGCACCCGCGCACCCGCGCACCCCGCCGCCCGGCCGCTTCCCGGCCGCCACCCGCGACCCTACCTCTGGGCGCAGCACACCACCGCCACCAGCACTGGGGCCGAGAAAATGCCGAAAAGCCTTCCTCCCGCAAAGCCCCACATCCCTCCGCCGCGCCCCGGCACGGGGGAGGGGGCGCCCCGCCGCCGTCGCGACCAGCAGCCGGGGCTGCTCCTGGTGCTGCCGCCGCCGCCGCCGCCGCCGCCGCCGCCGCCGCCGCCGCGCTGGCCCCGAGCGGAGGAGGGCGGGGGGGAGGGGAGGGGAGGGGAGGGGAGGGGAGGGGAGGGAGGGGAGGAGGGGGAGGAGCGGGCCGGGGAGCCGAGGCGGGGGGAGGAGGCCCGGCGAGCCGGGGGCGGAGCCCGAGCCGAGCCCGAGCCGAGCCCGAGCCGAGCCCGAGCGCCCCGCACCCGCGCCTCCCCCGCGCGCCACCCGCCCGGCGGCCCCGGCCCTCGGCGCCCTCCTGCCCCCGGGGACGCGGCGCGGGGCCTGGAGCCGGGCCGGGACGCCGAGCAGGAGCCGCGGCCGCGCGGCGCGGAGCGGGGCCGGCCTCCCCGCGCCCTGGCGGAGGAGGGCACCGACGGCGACTGGGACCGAGGCGGTGAGAGAAGCGCGGCCCGCGGCCCCCACCCCTTCCTGGGCCCGACCCCCTCGACGGCCCCCGCCCGGCCGCGGCCACGGCCGAGAGCCAGGGGAGCCCGCGGCGCCCGCGACCCCGGGACCGCGCGCCGCCGCGCCGGGAAGGAGGCTGCGGGCCGGGGAGAGCCCCCTCACCTGCGGGGCGCCGAGCCCCGAGGCCCCAGGGTGCAGGACAGCCAGAGGGGCAGCAGCAGCGCCGGGAGCCCGCGGCACATGGCGTCGCTCCTCCGACCCCGCCTGGGTGGGCCCCGCTCTCCCGCAGCCGGAGCGTTCACGGGGCGCTGCGGGGATCCCCACGCCGCCCCCGCCCCGCCCCGCCCCGCCCCGCCCCCACCCACGGGCTTTCCCGCCCGACCGGCTCCCAGCCCCTCGCGCGGCGGCCCCGTTCATTATTCATGCGCTGTAAGGCCATTTTAAGAGCTCGGCTCATTAGACTGTTTCTCTCCCCCTTCCCCGCGAAGCACTGGGCCCTCCGTGCTCACGTAAATACACTGATAACGAATCGCAAAGAGAGGCCTGGTTGTGTGCGCCTCATTATCAGGAAGCCCGAGCCTGAATCAGGCCTGAATCAGCCCCGGACTGCCATTCCAGGGCTGTGAAAAGAAGTGCTTTTTCTGTCGCGCCCTGGAGCTGTCCGTGGTTCTCCATAGAAGCAAGGAAACTCGTTTTCCCTGTGACAGGCTTTCATCCCTTGGTTCTCCCTAAAGGCCAAGAAACAGACTCATCTACAGCACAGACCACCCTGCCCAGGGCGGCACCTCAGTGTGCCTAAGGGGTGCCTCTTCACTCATGACCACAGGTTGCATATTTTTCTTTAGTGAATAAGATTCAATAACATTTCTCTGTGCCTCAGACTTCTAATATTGAGGAAAATGGCTACACGATACTATTTGTGCTCAACCAACAAAACCTACAAATCAGGGATACCCCGGGTGGCTCAGCGGTTTAGCGCCTGCCTTGGGCCTAGGGCATGATCCTGGAGTCCTGGGATCGAGTCCCACATCGGGCTCCCTGCATGGAGCCTGCTTGTCCCTCTGCCTGTGTCACTGCCTTCTTGCTCTCCCTCTGTGTCTCTCATAAATCAATAAATAAAATCTTAAAAAAAAAAAAAAACAACAACAACCTACAAATCAGTTTACTTTTGTGCTTGAAAGACTTTCCTGCACCATTCCAGGACTTAATGAATGGTTAATAACAGATAACTAACTTTCTGTGTTGACTTATTTTTTTCTATAAAGATTAAGGTTTTGGGGGCACCTGGGTGGCTCAGTTGGCTAAGCCTCCAATTCTTGGTTTCTGCCTAGGTCATGGAGCCCCGCATGGGGCTCTGTGCTCAGTGCAGAGTCTGCTTGTCTCTCTCACTGTGTTCCCCCCCCCAACCCCCACTCTCTCTCTCTCAAAAATAAATAAAATATTTTTTAAAAAGATTTAGGTTTTCTTTTCTACTTCCCTACTTTATGTTGGTAAATATCTAAATCCAGACCTTTATTCTCAAGTTGGCATGTTTCTGTGCATTCATTTCAAATATCATTGTCTTTCTTAAAAACTAGCAATTTTATTTTTGGAATAAAAAAATGTGACCACAGAACCTGAAAGGTTGATATTAAGATAGATTAAGAGATAAATAGACTTCCCTGATTGTTTTCTGGAAAAGTCTGTTAACAACTAGTTTGTGTTCTGTGTCCTGTTAATGTACAATGGAATTATAAGGAAAACGATGAATTATGTGTTACACCCTCCCCTTCACATTCATGTTGCAATCTATTTCTCCTATTTACATATACCTCTTTTAGAGAAATGCCTTGCTGGGGATCACAGCTATAGAAAGTAAACAATAAGGTGTTTGAGTAAAGCCGATCCCATAGTATTATCCCCTTTTCTACTATTTTATATGTCCTAAAACTTTCAAAACCACATTACAAATGTAATTATTATCCAACTGTATACCACTTCAGATCTTATCTTTAACCAGCGTCTGCGAATCTCGGCCTTATTTTTCATCCCAGTTACTGCTTTAGCATGCAGTTCCACAAGAGCTCTAATCAGCTTTACATGCAGACAAACTCACATCCCTTACTTCATGTACACATTCCTTGTCTCTCACCTCCCACTATCAAGTTTCTCAGTAGACAGTGAGGTCCAAAATGCTACCAGCTCAGTACTTATGTATGTGTGATCTGAAGTTGCCGGAGAGTTAGCCATCCATGGGATAGAACTTTGGTAAATGGGAGGTGGGAGCCAGGTACATAAGTGATTTTCCCTTTATTGCCCCCAAAGAAATGTCCTGAAATGCAGCAGTAGCTCCTACGTGTTCTCCCTTCTTCCATGCCTCAAACCACTTGTCCTTCATTCTTGTTTTCGTCAGTATTGCACACTTTAGTAAAACTGTAGCATTTAAATTTTGCCTCAGGATGTATTTTCTGAAGAACCCAGACTAAGTAACCAACCAATTGGTGAATTATTAAAAGTATCACCTAAAATGCAGTCTTTTATAATATGAAAGCAAAATCAAAGACAAACATTGTGGTGAGTATACACAGGTATAACTAATGTACATGAGTTATAAGACTCATCATGGTTGCTGCCCAGCCTGCACTAAAAGCTAGGCATGCAGCCCCTGGACCCACCGTCCTGCATCAGCTCCCTCTCACATAGCCATTTTGGAGGGTTGGATGAGCACAGAACCCCAGGCACCTCCATCCCGTGACTCTTCTTGACAGGATTCCTGAAAGCAAGAATAGTTCCATATCTTTACTAAATGGTGCTAATGTATTGGCCAAACCAGCAGGAAATTATTGATTCACTTTTCACTTTAACTTATTTTCTACTGAAAGAGAAAAAGGATATGGGGTCCCACAATGGGTAAATTTTCACGTCAAAAGAAAAAGAATAGGAATCCCCTTTTTTTTTTTTTCATTGGAAAGTGGTTTTAAACAGTCTGGAATAATATTTTGGGGACCTTAAGTAAGGAAGAAAGGGAAGAAGATAAGTGAAGAGCATCCCGTGATCACTTTGCCTGGCTGACCCAAATGCCTTTCACCAAACTGCCTTTTGTTCAGCCACAGTTACCTCTGACTTATAGAGAATAGATTTGGTTTTTTAAACAGCATCAAAGCTTCTGACAATATATTGTAAAGCTCTTTAAAAATAATTCAATCAATTGGAGGTATAACATATGGAATAAAGTGTTAAATGTATAATTAGTTTTGACAAATGTTGGTGTACATTCTCATCGCACCCCAAATTCCCTGTCAGTCTTTAAACCTACATGTCATTCTCAGGGATTCTAGGCGAGCGCTGACCTAAGTTCTATTCTTACAGATGTTTTTTGCCTAGAATTGCACATAAGTGGAGTTACTCAGTAGATGTTCTTTTTCGTCTGGATTCTTTGCTTTACTACTGTTTCTGATATCTATACACACTGTTGCAAATCCATATACTCTGTTTCTCCTGACTCCAATGCTGTTCCATTGGAACACATTTACAATTTATTCATCTATTCATCTGGTCTTGAACCTTCCTAGTTTGGGCTACTATAAATAAGAAGTCATCTACAGTCTTTGTATGGATATATAGTTTAATTTCTCTTGGGTAAATTCCTAGGAGTATAACGGTATAATGGCTGAGTTTTATATAAGCTGATGTTTAGCTTTATAAAGACCTACTAATATATTTTCCATAGTAACTGAGGATTTTACATTTCAACATTAATGCATGAGAATTGAAGCTGTTCCACATCCTCTCCATCCATTCTAGTAGATGTATGGTGATATGCCATTGTGATTTTAATTTGCATTTGCCTGATGACATATAAGCATATAAGCAAGTATCATTTATTTCGTAATGACGACTCATATTTTCATTTTGAGTATATAGTATTTTGCCATTTTTAAATTGCATTCCTAGTCTTTTTTATTAAGATGTAAGAGTTCTTTATATATTCTGAATACAAGTCCTTTATCAGATACATGTATGTGACTATTTTCTCCCAGTCTGTGGCCTTGCTGTTACACTTCTAAAAGTATTTTTCAAAGAAAAGAAGAAATTAATTTATTTGAAGTTCAATTTATAACCTTTCTCCCCTATGTTTTGATACTCTATCTAAGAATCTTTGCCTAATTAAAACATAGGATTTTCTCTGTGCTTTCTTTAAGAAGTTACAATTAACATTTAGATCTGTGATATAGCTATTTTTTATGGTTGATGTGGGTAAGGATCAAGGGTTTTTTGTTCCATATTGTGTCTAGTGGTTTCATCATGATTTGTCAAAAATCTTATTCTTTCCCCCATTGAGTCCTCTTACATTTAGGTTGAAAATCAATTGATTTTATATGTGTGGACATATTTTGGACTCTTCCTTTTAGCTGTTTCATTGAGCTATATGTGCATCCTTTCACCAATTTCATACTGCTTTGATTAATGTAGCTGTAAAGTAAATATTGAAAACAGATATCATGATTCATACAACTTTGCTTTTCTTCTTCAAAATTGTTTTTGACCACTTAAGGTCTTTGCATTTTCATAGACATTTTAGAATTATTTTATTAATTTCCATAGAGAAACCTCATGGGATTTCAATTCATGTCACATAAAATCTATAGATGAATTTTCAATTCATGTCACATAAAATCTATAGATGAATTTAGGGAAAATTGACATCTTGACAATACTGAATCTTCCAATCTAGGAAAATTCTACATCTCTCCATTTATTTAGACAATCTTTAATTTTTCACAAAAATATTTTGTAGTTTTCAGTGTAAAGGTCTTCATATGATTCACTAAATTTATCCCTAAGTATGCCATATTTTATGCTATTGTAAAGGTTATTTTTAATACTTCATTTTCCCATTGTTTTTGATAATATACATATAAATATATGTATAAACATAATTGATTTTTGTGTATTAACATTGCACCCTATGTGCTTATTATTGTAATAGAATTTATTTCCTTAGGGTTAAAAAAAATATGTCATCTGTAAATGTAGACAGATTTACTTCTTCCTCTCCTATCTGGAAACTTTCTATTTCTTTTTCTTGCCTTACAGCACTGTCAGAGATCTTCAGTACAATGTAAAATAGAAATGGTGAGAGTGGACACTCTTGCTCTATTCCAGTATTAGGGGAAAACGCTCAGGTATTTTTGTTGTTGTTTTGTTTGTTTGTTTTTAAAATTAAGTATGACATAAGCATCTTCCTCTTATTTTTCTTCTGTTCTCTCTACTTTTCTCATCCTCTTTCTCCTTCATCTTGTTCTTCCTCCTTCTCCTTTTTCTTCTCCTCCTTTTCCTTCTCCTTCTTTCTATTCCTCTTTTCTTCCTTTTCCTTCTCCTCTTCCTTCTTCTGCACCTTTCTGTAAAGTTTGGTCTTAAGAGTACAGCAGTACAAAGTATGCATCTGGCATGGAGTGCTTTTAAGGCTTTGATCTAGGGTGTCAGAGCCCAAGCAATGAGGAGACCATGAGGCTTCATAGCTGGAATGGGTGAAAAAGGTGTGTTTTTTGGCTAAAGCTTGGAAGTCACAGCCAAAGCAAAGTAAGTAGATTATCACTGGGTGGGACAGCCTATCATGGGTGTCAGGACCCATGGAAGATGAGGAAGGTAATGATGTGAGGAAAGCAGGCCATGTTTTAAATCAGACACAAAACAATGGAAATTGATCCAGTGTGGCAGTCGAGGTCTCAGAGGGTGACGAGAGTGTCCAGGCATGGAGTCTTCCCTATTAGGGCTCTAAGCCAAAGCAGAATGAGAAGTGCATCCATAAAAGATGAGTTAGCCTGTAATAGGAGTTAGATCACAAGCAGTGTTAGGAAGGCATTGCCAAGATGGGCATGAACAAGAAGAGAAAATTATGTGGGCATCCGTATGCTGGGGTGACCTGTCATGGAAACTCCAAGCTCAGGAAAACTGAGGATGTACTGGGATGGCCCAAAATGGGGATTCAGAACCTGAACAGCGAAAGGAGAATGTATGCAGGGAATGGGTATAGGAGATTGGTTACATAATGGGGCATTGATCAAATGAACAATGAGGGTAATGGAAGCGAGGTTTCCTCTGTTGGAGATGAGAATTACAAATACTAAAAAGGGAGAAACAATGCCTGTGATGGGAGACTGCAGCTGAGTGTATTAGTGTGAACTAACAATTTTCAAAATATAGAGATAAATACAAATATATATCCACATATATATGTGTATTTTATTTATTTATTTATTTATTTATTTATTTATTTACTATATACATAGATATATACAGATATATTCTTTAGTTCTATCCATCAAGAAGGCCTGGGAACGGTGACAGTCCAATAGCAATCAGCATCCTCTGCATCCAGATATTGGCTTATACATAGCATTTTCTACTGAAAAAAACCTTGGTTCTTTGGGAAAATGATTGATTCTTGAGATGGCTAGGGGAAGGATAAGGTGACACTAGAATATTTTGTGCCAGAAAAACAAGGAAGTGTTCAGGGAATAATGGAGACATGTCAGAAACACAGAATTCAGTTTGAATGTGTTTATACTGCCCAATTTTAGAAAAACTTGAGCACAAAAATAAATAATGACAATAATGAACTCAACCCACAGAAGAAAATAGGAAAATTTGAATTCACAGGCATTAATTGTTTGATCACAAGTGGTATATTTACATAGCTTTAAGAATGTTCCCCCAAAATACTAATTATAATTATAAAGATGAAACTTAATAGTATAGCCTGCAGATATCACCTTAATCAAGTGATCAATATGAATAAATTAAACAATGGAATAAATCAAAATAATGTGCCCCATGATACGTGCATTAAGATTACTGTATCAAGGGGTGCCTAGGTGGCTCAGTCATTGAACCTTTGGCTCAGGTCATGATCCCAGGGTCCACGGATCATAGGGTCCTGGAATTAGCACCCATGGGGCTTCCCCACTTAGTGACAAGCCTGCTTCTCCCTCTCTGTCTGCCTGCCACTCCTCTTGCTTCTGCTCTCACTCTTACTTCTCTGTGTCAAATAGATAAATAAAACCTGAAAAAAAAAGAATTATATTTCAGTTCTGTGAAGTTTTTAACAAAGATGTGTAAACTAAATGTAATCAAAGGAAACATCAGACAATTCCAAATTTAAATATTCCAATTACAACTTCAGTTACAATGGCCCTATATTATTCAGAGGGCCAAGGTCATCAAATTCCAGAGAAGGCTGAGAAACTGTCCAAAAACTAAAGAAAACTAAAGGGAATCCCATGGCATGTATATTCTGAATTCGATCATTTTACTATAAAAGACATTAATGGTGCAATTGGTAGATCTTGAATGGGGTCTAAAGATTTCATGGTAGTAACTTAATATTGATTTCCTGATTCTGATGATTGCATTGTGATAGCATAGGAAAGTCTCCTTGCATGTTTGAAAAACACTCACATATTTGAGATTGATAATCATCAGCATGGCTTCTTTTGCACAAAGATTCAGGGAAAAGTTTGTTGTGAGGTACTTCAAATTTTTCGGTAAGTTTATGATGTTTTCAATATTTTTTTAAAAAGCTAAAGAAAAATGTTTTCTGTAGATATACTTTATCAGATTAAGAAAATTGCCTTCCATTTCTGGTTTGTGGAAAGGTGTATCAAAATTGGAGCGGGGGCTATTCAACATAGTACTAGAAGTCCTAGCCTCAGCAATCAGACAACAAAAAGAAATAAAAGGCATCCAAATTGGCAAAAAAGATGTCAAACTCTCCCTCTTTGCAGATGATGTGATACTGTGTGTAGAAAACCCAAGAGACTCCACCCCAAGATTGCTAGAATTCATACAGCAATTCGGCAGTGTGGCAGGATACAAAATCAATGCCCAGAATCAGTGGCATTTCTATACACTAACAATGAGGCTGAAGAAAGAGAAATTAAGGAGTCAATCCCATTTACATTTGAACCCAAAAGCATAAGATACCTAGGAATAAACCTAACCAAAGAGATAAAGGATCTATACCCTCAAAACTACAGAACACTTCTGAAAGAAATTGAGGAAGACACAAAGAGATATTCCATGCTCATGGATTGGAATAATTAATATTTTGAAAATGTCTATGCTACCCAGGGCAATTTACATATTTAATGTAATCCCTATCAAAATACCATGGACTTTCTTCAGAGAGTTGGAACAAATCATCTCAAAATTTGTGTGGAATCAGAAAAGACCCCGAATAGCCAGGGGAATATTAAAAAAGAAAACCATAGCTGGGAGCATCACAATGCCAGATTTCAGGTTGTATTACAAAGCTGTGGTCATCAAGACAGTGTGGTACTGGCACAAAAACAGACACATAGATGAATGGGACAGAATAGAGAGTCCAGAAGTGGACCCTCAACTTTATGGTCAACTAATATTTGACAAAGCAGGAAAGACTATCCACTGGAAAAAAGACAATCTCTTCAATAAATGGTGCTGGGAAAATTGGACAGCCACATGCAGAAGAATGAAACTGGACCATTCTCTTACACCATACACAAAGATAAACTCTAAATGGATGAAAGAACTAAATGTGAGATGAGATTCCATCAAAATCCTAGAGGAGAACACAGGCAGCACCCATTTTGCACTTGGCCACAGTAACTTCTTGCAAGATACATCCATGAAGGCAAGAGAAACAAAAGCAAAAATGAACTATTGGGACTTCATCAAGATAAGAAACTTTGAACAGCAAAAGAAACAATCAACAAAACTAAAAGACAACCTACAGAATGGGAGAAGATATTTGCAAATGACATATCAGATAAAGGGCTAGTTTCCAAGATCTATAAAGAACTTATTAAACTCAACATCAAAGGAACAAACAATCCAAACAGGAAATGGGCAAAACATGAATAGAAATCTCACAGAGGAAGACACAGACATGGCCAACAAGGACATGAGAAAATGCTCCACATCACTGGCCATCAGGGAAATACAAATCAAAACCACAATGAGATACCACCTCACACCAGTGAAAATGAGGAAAATTAACAAGGCAGGAAACCACAAATGTTGGAGAGGATGTGGAGAAAGGGGAACCCTCTTGCACTGTTGGTGGGAATGTGACCTGGTGCAGCCACTCTGGAAAACTGTGTGGAGGTTCCTCAAAGAGTTAAAAATAGACCTGCCCTACGAC
Source organism: Vulpes lagopus (assembly GCF_018345385.1). Taxonomy (NCBI): domain Eukaryota; kingdom Metazoa; phylum Chordata; class Mammalia; order Carnivora; family Canidae; genus Vulpes; species Vulpes lagopus. The sequence continues at coordinate 93,977,265 of NC_054827.1, read as the reverse complement.
CCAACAATTGCACTGCTGGGGATTTACCCCAAAGATACAGATTCAGTGAAACACTGGGACACCTGAACCCTGATATTTATAACAGCAATGTCCACAATAGCCAAACTGTGGAAGGAGCCTCGGTGTCCATCGAAAGATGAATGGATAAAGAAGATGTGGTCTATGTATACAATGGAATATTACTCAGCCATTAGAAATGACAAATACCCACCATTTGCTTCAACATGGAGGGACCTGGAGGGTATTATGCTGAGTAAAATAAGTTAATCGAAAAGGACAAACATTATATGGTCTCATTCATTTGGGGAATATAAAAATTAATGAAAGGGAATAAAGCGAAAGGAGAGAAAATGAGTGAAAATATCAGTGAGGGTGACAAAACATGAGAGACACCTAACTCTTGGAAATGAACAATGGGTGGTGGAAGGGGAGGTGGGCGGGGGGTTAGGGTGACTGGGTGATTGGGCCCTGAGGGAGGCACTTGGCAGGATGAGCACTGGGCATTATGCTTTATGTTGACAAATTGAACTCCAATAAAAAAAAATTAAAAATAATTAAAAAAATTGAAATGGGGGATGCCTGTTGGCTCAATGGTTGAACCATCTGCCTTCAGCTCAGGACATGATCCCAGAATACTGGGATCAGGTCCTGCATCCGGCGCCCTGCATGGAGCCTGCTTCTCCCTCTGCCTATGTCTCTGCCTCTCTCTGTGTGTCTCTCATGAATAAATAAATAAAATCTTTAAAAAAAATGGAGTGGGATCTTGTCAGAATCTTTTGTTGTTGTTGTTATATCTATGGAGATATTCATACGGATATTCTCTTCTATTATTTTAATGTAGTAAATGACATTGATTTTCAGATGATAACCACAATTTCCATTTCCAGGATAAATATCACTTGGTCATATTGCTAACTTTTTTAGCAAGTCAATTAATTTGACTTCCTAATATTTTTTGTTAAAGATTTCTGTGCTTACTTTCATGAGTGTTTTGGTATAATTTGTCTTTCCTAAAATGCCTGGGTTTTGTTTCAGTACAAAATGAAGCTACAGTATGTCCCCTCTTCCTCTAAGTATTGAAAAATGTTTTTGTAAGATTGTTATCATTTCTTGCTTAAGTGTTTTTTAAAGAATTCATAAATGAATCTCACCACTTTTGAAGTTTTCCTTAATTTTTAGTGATAAATATAATTTAACAGGCACAAGGCTATTTGGATATCTACTTCTTCTGGTGACAGTTTTGCAAATTTATATATTCTAATAAATCTTCCCATTTCGGGGCAGCCCTGGTGGCACAGCGGTTTAGTGCAGCCCGCAGCCCAGGGCGTGATCCTGGAGACCCTGGGTCAAGTCTCATGTCAGGCTCTCTGTATGGTGCCTGTTTCTCCCTCTGCCTGTGTCTCTGCCTCCCTCTCTCTCTCTATGTGTGTCTCTATGAATAAATAAATAAAGTCTTTAAAAATTTTTAAAAAAATCTTCCCATTTCTTGTTAACTTTTCAAATTAACAACAAATGCTTATAATATTTTGTTATTATAATTTTTTAGTCCATAGATATACAGTTATGCTCCCTCTTTCTTTCCTGATATTGTTAGTTTGTTGTATCTTCTTGCTTTTTTCCCTTGATAAATCTAGGTTGAGGTTTATGGCTTTCATACGTCTTTTCAAAACAACCTGCTTTGGGTTTCACTGATTTCTTCACTTATAACGCTTGTCTGTTTAAGCCCACCACCATTTTCTCTGTTTTCTGTTTCATATATTCTTTGCCATTTCCTACTTTTTTCTGCCTGCTCAAAAATAAATTGGTTATTTTTAGCATTTAATTCTATCTTAACTGTAGGCTTATAAACTATAACTTTCTATTTTATTATTAAAAGTCTAGAGCATTCATCTTTCTGTAGCCAGGCCATCATCAATGTAATAATACCACTTAATGTTTAATGAAGAACCTTACCACAGAGCAATTTCACCACTTTCACCACTCCCTGTGTATTATTTTCCTATTTTACTTTCATATGTGTTATAAATACCATATCACTGTTATTGCTCTAAATATCTTTAAAAAGATATTTTAAAAGAAAATAATTATTTTATATTTACTTGCATGTTTTCTGTTCCTACCATTCTTTATTCGTTTGTACAGAACCAAGTTTATATCTGAACTCATTTTCCTTTGTCTAAAGGGCTTACTCTCATTCTTCTAGTACATGTCTGCTAGTGACAAATTCTCATAGCTTTTGGTTGTCAGAAACTGTATTTTGCCTCCATTTTCATAAGATTACTTTATTATGTATAAAGTTTACAAGTTTTAACACTTATAGTATTCTATTTTTATTTTGGCTTAAATATTTATGCTGAGACATTAACACCATTTATTACTGTTCTCTTGTACATAATGTCTTTATATACACCCTTTGTTTACTTTCAATAATTTTTTCCTTCTCCTAATGCTTATCATCATTTTTTAAAAATGCAATTAGCCAATATACACTACATATAGTATATCATTAGCTTCAGATACTTGTCAGAAATTTTATTATCATATTCCTAAATGTGTTTTCATTTTTTTATTCTTCTTGGGGATTCACAGAGTTTCTTGAATTTATGTAGTTATAGCTTTCATATAATTTGGATAATTTTTGGCGAGTATTTTTTTTTACTAGATTTTATTTCTTTATTCATGAGAGACATACACACACAGAGAAAAAGAGGCAGAGAGACAGAGAGAGAGACTGAGGGAGAAGCAGGCTCCATGCAGGAAGCCTGATAAGGGACTCGATCCTGGGACTCCGGGATCATACCTTGGGCCAAAGGCAGGTGCTAAACTGCTGAGCCACCCAGGGATCCCCTGGCGAGTATTTTCAAAGATCTTATTCCTTTCCCCTCTGGAAATCCAATTACACATACACTAAGTACTTTGATATAGTCTCATACATCACACAATCACTTTTTTTTTCAGTCTGTTTCTCCACTAAGCTTTAGTTTGGATAATTTGTGTTGTTATGTCTTCAAGTTCTCTTATCTTTTTTTCTGCAGTATTTAATCTCCCTTTACTCACTTCCAGGGGCACAATCATTTTAGAAATTTTGTTTAAGCTTTAAGAGTCTCACTTGATTGTGTTTTATATGTTCCATTATTGCTGTGATTGTGTTCACTTCTGCATTAAACCCTTGAGCTAATTAATAGTAAACTCTTAAAAACTTTGTTTGGTATTAAATCATGTCTCAGGTTTGAGATTGTTTTCAATACATTGATTTTTTCTAATTATATGTCACATTTTTTCTGATTCCTAGTATACTAATAATTCTTGTTTAGATTGCACATTTTGAAATTTAGGTTGTTCTGTGCTGGATTTTGTTATCTTCCTTTAAAGATTGTTGGACTCTGTTCTAGCAGTTCAGTTACTTGCTGATCAGTTTGATCTTTTCAAGGGTAAAGCACCTCTTTATAGCAGGTCTAAAGTAATCTTCAGTCTAAGGCTTGTTTGGACATACTACTGAAGTATTCTCCTTATGGAAAACCTATTGAATATACCAGGTGTTTAATAATGACTTGCCACTCTGGCTGGTTAGAACATGAATACCTCCCAGTCCTGTGTAACATCTAAAAATCAGGTCCTTGCTTATTTTTCTGCTTAGTACTCATCAACATATGGAAGAGGATCCATATGTTTGGAGCTCTTTCTTTGTACAGCATCCTTATTTCCTATTTTATAATTTGCAAGTTGCTACACTCTCTCAGAATTCTTATCTCTTCTCAACCCAATGAATCTGTTATATCCTACTTGAAGTTTCTCTCACTACATTGTGTTCCATAAAATCTCAAGGCAAAAAGCTAGTTCAATTATAGGGCTCCTGTTTCTCTTCTCTAAGGGAAAGTATTGCATTGCCTTTGTTCAGTGTCTACATATAGTTGCTTCATATATTTTATTCAGCTTTCGTAGTTGTTTATGGTGGGAGCCTACTCACATTTACATAATTATTACCAGAAGAATTCTTGAACTGATTTTGATTTTAGGAAAATCACAATTGAAAATTAAATTGACATTATTCTCAGCCCAGATGTAGTCATCTGAAAGTAGCAAATGATCTCATCAGTGATAAGAACACTCATTCACATAATATCCACTATGATTTAGTCAATTAAATAGGTAATAAATTTACCAGAAATAGGTTTATATATTTTACCAAGTACATTTACATCTATGGTAAAATACAATCAGAAATGCTATTTTAAAAATTTTGTGCCGGAGTAGCAGTTCCTCAAAACTCCAATGGGAAGAGGAGGGAAATGTGACAATAAGCACAAATGTAACTTGCTGCCATTTTTACAAGGTGCCCTGAAAAAAAAATTACCAGTGATAATAGAAAATATTTTTAGTCAATAAATAATACAGTTTACTGTTGATCTTCTGCCCCTGAAATCTTTTAGCACCTGTTTACCAGAAGTATTGTACTTATACCAGAAATTTCAACTAGAAAGATCTTACACTAGATTTATCAGTTGGATCATTTATGTAGAGTTCAAGATCTCTTATACCTATTACTAAAGAGAGTCACTTATCTGCCAGGAAAAGTCATGAGGCAGTGAGGGAGGAAAGAAATACAAATTGTTCAGCTAGATCAGCTGAATGTAACCAGCATCCCACACTTCATGGCAAATATGACAGCCATCCCACACTTCATTCATGTTCCTATCAGTTGGAGGAGTTCATAGAATCACACACACACACACACAAAAAAAAAAAACCTTGTTAAAATTAGCCTTAGTTTATCAGCTGAAGATTTAAGGATGATATGCTAGTTAAATGATTAATAACTTCAAAGAGAGAGAGAAAGGTAAGTGGAAGAGAAGAAGACATATTCTCCTTATACAAAGGACTTCTACACTTGACATAGTAATGTGTATAGGGATGGGATGTAGACAACTAAATTATTTTTAAACCTCATATTCTGTATAACTTGCCTTTTGCCCTATGATTATTATTTTTAAATTCATCACTACTAATCAATGTGGCTTTGATGCATTTATATAAGCACATATATATAGTGTGTCATATCAAAGGGTATGTGCATCTTCACATTTACTAAATATTGGCAGATTATTTTCCAAATTGACTTAATCAACTTTATCAACTTTCAATCACAATAGTAGGAATTAAAAGTTCTGTTTGATCTACATATTCACTAATTCTCTGCAATACAAGGCTTATAATTTTGCCATTTGTTTAAAATGAAATTAGTGTAGTAATAATTTGGAATTTCCTGTTTACTTATAAAATTAAGCATTGGGATCCCTGGGTGGCGCAGCGGTTTGGCGCCTGCCTTTGGCCCAGGGCGCGATCCTGGAGACCCGGGATCGAATCCCACGTCGGGCTCCCGGTGCATGGAGCCTGCTTCTCCCTCTGCCTGTGTCTCTGCCTCTCTCTCTCTCTCTCTGTGTGTGACTATCATAAATAAATAAAAATTTTTAAAAAAAGATTTTTAAAATTAAGCATCTTTTTATGTTTACTGGGCATTTGTATCTGTTTGTTTCCTCAAACAAGGCCAAACATTTTCTTTTTCTTATTAGATTGTAAAATATTATAGATTGTGCTGTACTAATTTTTTGTAAAAATGCTTTATATTCTCAAAATGTCTACTTCCTGCTTTTTCTCTTATTCTTTTTGCTTTTATTCTACTTAAAAAAAAAAAAAAGATTTTATTTATTTATTTGAGAAAGAAAGCCAGAGAGAGCACACAAGCAGGGGGAGCAGTAGAGGGAGGAAAAGCAGTGTCCTCGTTGAGCAGGGAATCTGATGTAGGGTTCAATCCCAGGACCCTGGGATCATGACCTGAGCTGAGGGCAGATGCTTAACCTACTGAGCCACTCAGATGCCCCTTTTGTTCTACTTTTAATTTTGCTTTCAGAGGGTTTTGCAACTAACACCACAATTTTTTTTAGAACATTTTCATCCATCTGTAGAAAGCCCTGTAGCTGTTAGCAGTCCATCCAACCCCATCATCCATTGACTACACATATCCCTTCCCAATTGTAAGCTTACCCAATATATTTTTAAATTAAAATGTTGGAAGCATATAGGAAAATTGTTGACCATATATTGCTTTTGAAACTTAGAAGTTACCAAATTTTTTCTTTTAGTTCTAAATATTAAAATATTTATTCTGATATTTTAGATGAGCGTAACACCTGAATAACATAAATATTACTCATTTTCAATTGTTATATGTCACATTTATTTAGCTCTTCTCATTGAATCGGCTCAAGTTTTCAGAACAATGTTAAACATGAGTGATAATTGTAGACACTTTAATCAATTATCTTCAGTGGTTGCTTGACAACTTATTTACAATAAAATATAACAAAGAAAAGATAGAATTCCTCATATTAAGATCATATTTATAAAAATAGATATAAAAATAGATATTATTTAACATATTAAGAAAATACCATTCATCTCAAACTTCACTATGGTTTTTTTTTGTTTTAAATTTATGATGAATCTTTTATTTTGAGGTATATAAAGATTGTATACAATTTTTTTTTTTAGATTTTATTTGTTTACTTGAGAGACAGAGAGAGAGAGAGCAAGGGAGAGGGCATGAGTTGGGGAGAGTGGCATAGGGAGAGAGAGAAGCAGATTCTCCAATGAGCAGGGAGCCTGACGTGCAGCTCAACATGGGACTCCATCCTAGGACTTCAGGACCACGACCTGAGCCAAAGGCAGATGCTTAACTGATTGAGCCAGCCAGGCACCCCTATGAAGATTATATGAGTATCTATACTGGCTTACAAATTTATAGATTTTCACATATTAAACAGCAATAACAGTGTTTCTATTTGCAATTTCATATATCTGTGTCTTTTCTTTAAAAAAAAAAAAAAAAAAAAGATTAGGGGCAGCCCCGGTGGCGCAGCGGTTTAGCGCCGCCTGAACCCCGGGGCCTGATCCTGGAGACCCGGGATCAAGTCCCACGTCGGGCTCCCTGCAGGGAGCCTGCTTCTCCCTCTGCTTGTGTCTCTGCCTCTCTCTCTCTCTCATGAATAAATAAATAAAATCTTTAAAAAAATAGATTACAGTTTTTAATTTTTACTTCTTTTCTAAGAGATATTGGATTTAATGTCATTTCTATTTTCTTTTGCTTTCCAAATATTTTATATTTTAATTTTCATTAATATCTTTCTATTTATGTGCATTTGTTACTACCTTTCCTTTCACTTTCTAATTTAAATGTTAAAATTATTAAATTTTCTATTTCTTTTTTTTTTTTTTTTATAAGTTTCTTTTTTTTTTTTTTTTTTATTTATGATAGTCACAGAGAGAGAGAGAGAGAGAGGCAGAGACACAGGCTGAGGAAGAAGCAGGCTCCATGCACCGGGAGCCTGATGTGGGATTCGATCCCGGGTCTCCAGGATCGTGCCCTGGGCCAAAGGCAGGCGCCAAACCGTTGCGCCACCCAGGGATCCCAAATTTTCTATTTCTTATTTTGCATTTTAGTAGATGACTTTTCTTCTGAATCAGCTTTGAGTATATTAATGGCTTTCAGTATGCAATGGTACTCTAGGTTGCCAATTTTATTTACTCTTTAGCCAAAATTTCTTTTTAAATTTCTGAGTGATAGGGATTTTACTTTGCTTTCTGTTGTGATTTTTAAAAATTGTCATGTTAATATTATACCAAGTTTTCTGCAGTGTAATCGGAAAATGTCTTCAGTACTTTTCTATCTTCAATTTATTGGTATGTTGCAATATATCAACAGTTTTAAATGCCTCATATGAGTTGAGAAGATTTTTTAATGTTATTAGATATTGAAGTTGATAAATTCAGGAAAAACCTATTATGATTCAAATATTTATTTTAAACTTTTATTTTTGTCTATTTCTTTTGCAAATGGCTGAGAAATATTCATTAAACTTTCTTGTTGCTATTACATTATCATCCATTTTTTCCCTTTCATCCTGAAGATTTTTAATAGTGTCCTTCTGTGTTAAGTATATGTCACCTAATAAATCTACAATGACCTTCTTCTGTCTATTGACACCCTTTATCAACAAAAATGAGTCTTTCCACTTATTGCTATTTGCACTATTTTTTGATATTATAATGAAATATCAAATATCTTTCAATTTTCCTGGACCTTTGTTCATTGTTTTCCATTCTAATATTGCATAGTTATTGCTATTAGATATTTCTTATGGATAGTATAATTAGAATCAGTTTTCTGTCCTTACTGATAATTTTTGTTTACTTTGTAGAATTCAATCAATTTATATTTTTATGAATTAAAATTTGCTGGACTTTATTTTTTTGTGCTCTTTCTTGTGCATTATTGATATTTGAGTTTTTTTTCTTATACAACTTTATGAATTACTCTCCTTTCATTCTCAAAAAAATGTTTGAATATGTATTCCTCAAATGCACAACATCCATATGGAATTATATTTGTTTAGTATGTGGCATGAAAAAATTGTGATTTTTCACTTTTCTCTTTCCATATTTGCATCTTTTTCTATTATCATAATTATAGTGATTTATAGCCTTATTTAAAACATTTACATGGATTTTCTTTTTATACTGAAGTGATTTCAATGATTATCTTTCTTACTTCTTTTTTAGGACTTCATCAGTGCAGAAATAGATTTCAGATTTGGGTTTTTTAAAATTCCAGTATAGTTAACATAGAGTCTTATATTAGTTTTAGGTATACAATATAATTATTGAACAATTCCGTGCATCCCCCGATGCTCATCATGACAAACGTATGCCTTAATCCTCATCACATGTTTCACCCATCCCCCTACCCACCTCCCCTCTGGTCACCATCAATTTGTTCTCTACAAGTAAGAGTCTGTTTCTTGGTCTCTCTCTCTCTCTCTCTCTCTCTCTCTCTCTCTGTCTCTCTCTCCCTTTGCTCTTTTGTTTTGTTTCTACAATTTCACATATGAATGAAATCATATGGTGTTTGTATTTCTCTAACTAACTTATTTCACTTAGCATTAATACTAACTCCATCCATGTCATTGAAAATAGCAAGATTTCATTCTTTTTTATGGTTGAATAATATTCCATAACATTCCAATACATTCCATATCATTTCTTTATCCATTTATCTATTGATGTGGACTTAAGATGCATTCAAAATTTAGATATTATAGACAATACTGCAATAAACATAGGGGCATGTATCCCTTTGAATTCATGATTTGTATTTTTTGGGTAAATACTCAGTAGTGAGATTATTATACAATATGGTTGTTCTATTTTTTACTTTTTGTGGAAACAAAAAAATTGGCTGCACCAGTTTGCATTCCCATCAACAGTACAAGAGAGTTCCTTTTCTCCACATCCTTGTCAATACCTGTTGTTTCTTCTGTTTTTGATTTTAGCCATTCTGACAGGAGTGATGTGATATCTCACTGTAGTTTTGATTTGCATTTCCTTGATGATGTGTGATGTTCAGCATCTTTTCACGTGCTTGCTAGACATCTGTATACCTTCTTTAAAAATACATCTGTCATGTCTTCTACCCATTTCAATTGGATTATTTGTTTTTTGGGAGCTAAGTTACATAAATTTTTATATATTTTGGATTTTAAGTCTCCGTTGAATATGTCATTTGCAAACATCTTCTTCCATTCTGTAGGTTGTCTTTTAGCTTTGTTGATTATTTCCTTCACTTTGCAGAAGCTTTTATTTTGATGAAGTCCCAACACTTTATTTTTGCTTTTGTTTCCCTTGCTTCAGGAGACATATGTAGAAAAATATCGCCATGGTCAATGTCAGAAAATTATTGCCTGTGCTCCCTTGTAGGATTTTTTTGAAGATTTTATTTATTTATTCATGACAAACAGAAAGAGGCAGAGGGAGGAGAAGCAGGATCCATGCAGGACCCCAATGTGGGACTCAATCCCAGAACTTTAGGATCATGCCTTGAGCAGAAGGCAGATACTCAACCGCTGAGCCACCCAGGCATCCCACCCTTCTAGGATTTTTATGGTTTCAAGTCTCAGAGTTAGGTCTTTCATCCATTTTGAGTTTATTTTTGTGTATGATGTAAGAAAGTGGTCAGTTTCATTCTTTTACATGTGGCTGTCCAGTTTTCCCAAAACCATTTGTTGAAGAGAATGTGTTTTTCCCAGTGGTTCTTTCCTGCTCCATAGATTAATTGACCATATAATTATGCATAGTTAATTTCTGAGTTTTCTATGGATTTCTATTGATCTATGTTATCTATTTTTCTGACAGTACTACACTGTTTTGATTACCACAGTTCTGTAATATAACTCGAAGTCCAGAATTGTGACACCTTTGGCTTTGGTTTTCTTTTTCAAGATTCATTTGACTACTCAGGGTCTTGGGATCCTGTTCTTTTGTAAAATGCTTGTAACATTGCTTCCTGTGCATCAATTAAGTGTTTTTTTTTTAAATTGGAGTTCAATTTGCTAACATGTAGCATAACACCCAGTGCTCAACATGTCAAGTTCCCCCCTCAGTGCCCATAACCTAGTCACCCCAACCCCCCCCCACCCACCTCCCTTTCCACTACCCCTTGTTCATTTCCCAGAGTTAGGTGTCTCTCATGTTCTGTTACCCTCACTGATATTTTAACTCATTTTCTCTCTTTTCCCCTTTATTCCCTTTCACTATTTTTTATATTCCCCAAGTGAATGAGACCATATAATGTTTGTCTTTCTCCGACTGACTTATTTCACTCAGCATAATGGATAAAGAAGGTGTGGTCTATGTATAAAATGGAATATTTCTCAGCTATTAGAAACAACAAATACCCACCATTTGCTTCAATGTGGATAGAACTGGAGGGTATTATGTTAAGTGTGTTTTTTAATGAACAGCTGTTTTGCACTCAGTTACACGACAATCTGACTCCCATCCCCTTTTGATTCTTGACATTCTTCTCAAAACATCTTTGTATGATGCTAGTATTCTGTCCATTGTGACTGGGTGTCACTTAAAAATTATACCACATGCCATTTTGTTAACAAACATACTGTACTTGGAAACATAAATATATTTTCCCCTATGCAAACAGCAACAGAAAAGCATTTTTAAGGATACCAGCATATTGAGGACTCCAGCTCCAGAAAAAATCCCATGTGTGATTTTTTTCAGGCCCAACCACAGACAGTTAGAAAGTTCTACCTGGCAGGCCCTCTCCACACCAGGGTTTTTGGAAACCAGAGTGTGGCAGCTTCGCAGGTGAGTTGCAATCAAGGATGTAGCCCACCACCACCCTGTTCTTATGCATATCTATACTTCTCTGACAGGCACCTCCATTTGGAAGGCTCTCTGCTGGGTCTCTCAAATAAAACCTTCTCTAGTGCCTCCCTTATGTTTTATCAGGAGATGACCTTGAAGACACTTTTTTTTTTAAGACTTTATTTATTTATTCATGACAGACGTAGAGAGATAGAGAGGCAGAGACAAGGGGAGAGGAAGAAGCAGTCTCCATGCAGGAACCTGACCCGGGACTCCATCCCGGGACTCCAGGATCATGCCCTAGGCCGAGGCAGTCACTAAACAGCTGAGCCACCCAGGGATCCCGAGGAAAATCCTCTCCAGTTTTTTTTTTTTTTTTGTAAATTTATTTTTTATTGGTGTTCAATTTGCCATAATATAGCATAACACCCAGTGCTCATCCAATCAAGTGCCTGCCTCAATCCCCATCATCCAATCACCACCAATCCCTGCTCACTTCCCCTTCCACTACCCCTAGTTCGTTTCCCAGAGTTAGGAGTCTCTCATTTTCTGTCTCCCTCTCTGATATTTCCCACTCATTTTTTTCTCCTTTGCCCTTTATTCCCTTTCCCTATTTTTTATATTCCCCAAATGAATGAGACCATATAATGTTTGTCCTTCTCCTATGACTTATTTCACTCAGCATAATACCCTCCAGTTCCATCCACGTCGAAGCAAATGGTGGGTATTTGTCGTTTCTAATGGCTGAGTAATATTCCATTGTATACATAAACCACATCTTCTTTATCCATTCATCTTTCGATGGACACCAAGGCTCCTTCCGCAGTTTGGCTATTGTGGACATTGCTGCTAGAAACATTGGGGTGCAGGTGTCCTGGCGTTTCACTACATCTGTATCTTTGGGGTAAACCCCCAGCAGTGCAATTGCTGGGTTGTAGGGCAGGTCTATATTTAACTCTTTGAAGAACCTCCACACAGTTTTCCAGGGTGGCTGCACCAGTTCACATTCCCAACAGTGCAAGAGGGTTCCCCTTTCTCATATCCCCTCCAAAATTTGTGGTTTCCTGCCTTGTTAATTGTCCCCATTCTCACTGGTGTGAGGTGGTATCTCATTGTGGTTTGGATTTGTATTTCCCTGATGGCTGGTGATGCGGAGCATTTTCTCATGTGCTTGTTGGCCATGTCTGTGTCTTCCTCTGTGAGATTTCTGTTCATGTCTTTTGCCCGTTTCATGATTGGATTGCTTATTTCTTTGCTGTTGAATTTAATAAGTTCTTTATAGACCTTGGATACTACCCCTTTATCTGATTTGCAAGTATCTTCTCCCATTCTGTAGATTGTCTTTTAGTTTTGTTGACTATATGGTTTGCTGTGCAAAAGCTTCTTATCTTGATGAAGAAACAAAGAGATGGAAAAATATTCCATGCTCATGGATTGGAAGAATTAATATTGTGAAAATGTCAATGTTACCCAGGGCAATTTACACGTTTAATGCAATCTCTATCAAAATACCATGGACTTTCTTCAGAGAGTTGGAAAAAATCATCTCAAGATTTGTGTGGAGTCAGAAAAGACCTTGAATATCCAGGGGAATTGTAAAAAAGAAAACCATAGCTGGGGGCATCACAATGCCAGATTTCAGGTTGTACTACAAAGCTGTGGTCATCAGGACAGTGTGGTACTGGCACAAAAACAGACACATAGATCAATGGGACAGAATAGAGAATCCAGAAGTGGACACTCAACTTTATGGTCAACTAATATTCATCAAAGGCGGAAAGACTATCCACTGGAAAAAAGACAGTCTCTTCAATAGCCCCCAGGGATCCCGAGGACAATCCTCTCCACATCCAGAATAATGAAACTAGACTACTCTCTTGCACCATACACAAAGATAAACTCAAAATGGATGAAAGATCTAAATGTGAGACAAGATTCCATCAAAATCCTAGAGGAGAACACAGGCAACACCCTTTTTGAACTTGGCCACAGTAACTTCTTGCAAGATTCATCCATGAAGGCAAGAGAAACAAAAGCAAAAATGAACTATTGGGACTTCATCAAGATAAGAAGCTTTTGCACTCCTCTCCAGTTTGACTCGGAGTTCAGTACTATCCACCCTTTGACCTCCATCCTTTCTTCTTCTCGCCTCTGGGTACCAAAAAATGTTAGGAGCCTTTGTTTGGGGCTCCGTAGGCAGAGAGATAATTTCCCATATCAGAACTGAACCACTGGTCCTTGCTGGCACTGCTTTAGGAAAAATCTGATATGAGGGAGTTGGCACTTTCTCCTGTTTAGCCTCTAGCTTCTGTGAACATTGCAGTTTGTAGTTCAAAACTTAACAGTTACTTCCACTTTGGCTTGTCTTAATCAACTACTCCAAAAACTGGCAACCTAGCCCTCTCCAACTCTGCTTGGTTCTTGACATATATTTTTTAAAGATAAGACATTAAAAACCAAGAGGCCTTCTACTAAGAAAATGTTGGCTGTAGACACATTTTGCAAGGCATGTCTTATTTAATATTCAATATGTAAGTAAGTCTCATTTCTGAACTCCTGGGACCAAACCTTTTGTTTCCATTTTGACACTTTCCTTCTGAAACACTTCAGGAAATGAAATCATGTAGTCAAATGGTATGGCCATTATATTAAAAAAAAAACCTCTGTAAATGCTGCCAGTTATTTTTCCAAAGGTTATAACAGTTTCCTTTACATAAGCAGAGTATGACAGTGACCAATTTAGAACACATACATAAATGTTCATTTAATTTTCTCATCTATGAGCATTTGATGCATGAAAAAAATGATAACTCAGGTTTTCTTTTTAATACATTTTTATTAAGATAAAATGTTTTACAAATGTTATAAGGCAATTCTAATTTTTCTTATTTAGTCATGTGCTTCCCCTAGGAGATACACACACATACACACACACACACACACACACACACACATTCACACAGTATTTATTTTAAAAGTTTTAGATCTACAGCAAAATTGTACAAAAGGTACAAAAAGATCCCATATAAACCACACAGTTTTCCCTATTATTAACATCTTACATGGTAGGTATATTTGTCACAATTGACCAATATTAATAGCATATATAAACAAAGTGCATCCTTTGCTCAGATTCTCTTAATTTTATCTGATGTTCTTTTTCTGTTCCAGGATCCCCTTCAGAACACTGCATTATATTTAGCTGTCATTTCTCTGTAGGCCAGTCCTGGCTCAAAGATGGGGATTGTTATGTCTTGGAAAATTGACCCCCTTATCATCATGCAATCCTCCATTTTATCCTTGATAATTTTCTTCCTTCTGAAGTCTAGTTTGTCTGAAATTATGATAACTACTCCAGCTTATTCTGATGATTGTTAACACATGTGGCAGTCTCTTAGGGCTGCTGTAATAAATTATCATAAAATGATGGTTTAAAACAACAGAAGTTGGGGCACCTGGGTGGCTCAGTGGATGTGCATCTGCCTTTGGCTCAGGTTGTGATCCTGGGGTCCTGGGATTGAGTCCCACATCGGGCTCCCTGCATGGAGCCTGCTTCTCTCTCTGCCTATGTCTCTGCCTGTCTCTGTGCCTCTCATGAATAAATAAATAATATTTGATAATAATAATAATAATAATAATAATATAGAAATTTATTCTGTTTCAGTCGTAGAGGCCAAAACGAGAGCAAGGTTCTCATTAGCAGGGCTATGTTTCGTTTTAGGCTCCAGGGAAGAGTCCTTTGCCTTCCCAGCAGCCTGTGCTCTTTGGCTTGTAGCCGCCTCTCTCCAACCTCTGCCTCCATTATTGCAGACTCTACTTGAGCATTTCTGTGTCTGTTTTCAAGGGTACCTTCTTAAGGACATCAGGTTTGGATTTAGAGCCCATCCTAAGCCATTACAAACTCATCTTAATTAGTTACATCTGCAAAGACTGTTATTTCTGAGCAAGATCACATAACAGGGTTCTGTGTGTACATGAATTTGGGGTGGACACTATTGCTTCTGTGAATATTGCAGACTGTAGTTGAAAACTTTACAGTTACTTCCACTTTGGCTTGTCCTAATCAATTACTCCAAAAACTGGCAACCTAGCCCTCTCCAGCTCTGCTTGGTTCTTGACATATATTCTATAAAGATAAGACCTTAAAAACCAAGAGGCCTTCTACTAAGGCCTTTTATGCTTTAATTTTGGGCATTTTATATGATCCTGTTTGTCTCCTTTCTTTGAATATCAATTATATTTATTTCAAAAATATTTTAGGGGCTTTCTTAAATATACACTTTTATTGGATGTATATATTCTTACAATATAAATTTTAACTAATTTAAACCTATCTTCAAATGACAATATGACACTTCACATACAATGCAGTTATCTTATTACTGAATGCATATTCCCAATTTCCATCTGACCTGTCATTCACTTCAGTTATTCGAGTGCCCTTAATACATTGCTACTATTACCACTTTAAAGAAACAGGTATCTTTTAGATCAATTAAGGAAAAATAAAATAAAATATTTTATCTTTACTTATAACTTCACTGATACTCTTCCTTTGTTCTTATCATTCCAGACTTCTGACCTGTATTGTCTTACTTCTTCCTAATGAGTTTCTTTTAACATTTCATTTATGGCAGGTCTCTTGATGTTGAATTCCTTATGTTTTGTTTAGTTCTAAGGCAGTTATTTCTCTTTCACAATTTTATTTATTTTTCTTCCAGCACATTTAGCATTGCATTCCACTCTTTTCTTGCTTGATTTCTGCCTAAAAGTTCACTGTGATTCTCATCCTTGTTCCATCATGGGTAAGTTCTTTTTTAGTTCCTCTGGCAATTATTTTTTTTAAGATTTTATTTATTCATTCATGAGAGTCAGAGAGAGAGAGAGGGGCAGAGGCACAGGCAGAGGGAGAAGCAAGCTCCAAGCAGGGTGGCCGATGTGGTACTATCCAGGTCTCCAGGATCACACCCTAGGCTGAAGGAGGCGCTAAACCACTAAGCCACCCAGGCTGCCCTTTGTTTTTATGTTTTTATTTTTTATTTTATTTTATTTTGTTGAATTTTTTTTATTTTATTGGAGTTCAATTTGCCAACATATAGCATAACACCCAGTGCTCATCCCATCCAGTTCCCCACTCAGTGCTCGACACCCATCACCCCCACCCCCGCCACCTCCCTTTCCACCACCCCTTGCTCATTTCCCAGAGTTAGGAGTCTCTCATGTTCTGTCTCCCTCTCTGATATTTCCCACTCATTTTTTTCTCCTTTGCCCTTTATTCCCTTTAACTATTTTTTATATTCCCCAAATGAATGAGACCATATAATGTTTGTCCTTCTCCGATTGACTTATTTCACTCAGCATAATACCCTCCAGTTCCATCCACGTTGAAGCAAATAGGGGGTATTTGTCATGTCTAATGGCTGAATAATATTCCATTGTATATATAGACCACATCTTCTCTATCCATTCATCTTTCGATGGACACCAAGGCTCCTTCCACAGTTTGGCTATTGTGGACATTGCTGCTATAAATATCGGGGTGCAGGTGTCCCGGCGTTTCATTGCATCTGTATCTTTGGGGTAAATCCCCAACAGTGCAATTGCTGGGTCGTAGGGCAGGTCTATTTTTAACTCTTTGAGGAACCTCCACACAGATTTCCAGAGTGGCTGCACCAGTTCACATTCCCACCAACAGTGTAAGAAGGTTCCCCTTTCTCCACATCCTCTCCAACACCTGTTGTTTCTTGTCTTGTTAATTTTCCCCATTCTCGATGGTGTGAGGTGGGATCTCATTGTGGTTTGGATTTGTATTTCCCTGATGGTAAGTGATGAGGAGCATTTTCTCATGTGCTTGTTGGCCAAGTCCATGTCTTCCTCTGTGAGATTTCTGTTCATGTCTTTTACCCATTTCATGATTGGATTGTTTGTTTCTTTGCTGTTGAGTTTAATACGTTCTTTATAGATCTGGGATACTAGTCCCTTATCTGATAGGTCATTTGCAAATATCTTTCCCATTCTATAGGTTGTCTTGTAGTTTTGTTGACTGTTTCTTTTGCTGGTCAGAAGCTTCTTATCTTGATGAAGTCCCAATAGTTCATTTTTGCTTTTGTTTCTCTTGCCTTCATGGATGAATCTTGCAAGAAGTTACTGTGGCCTAGTTCAAAAAGGCTGTTGCTTGTGTTCTCCTCTAGGATTTTGATGGAATCTTGTCTCACATTTAGATCTTTCATCCATTTTGAGTTTATCTTTGTGTATGGTGCAAGAGAGTGGTCTAGTTTCATTCTTCTGCATGTGGATGTCCAATTTTCCCAGCACCATTTATTGAAGAGACTGTCTTTTTTCCAGTGGATAGTCTTTCCTCCTTTGTTGAATATTAGTTGACCAAAAAGTTGTGGGTCCACTTCTGGATTCTCTATTCTGTTCCATTGATCTATGTGTCTGTTTTTGTGCCAGTACCACACTGTCTTGATGACCACAGCTTTGTAATACAACCTGAAATCTGGCATTGTGATGCCCCCAGCTATGGTTTTCTTTTTTACAATTCCCCTGGATATTCGGGGTCTTTTCTGATTCCACACAAATCTGGAGATGATTTGTTCCAACTCTCTGAAGAAAGTCCATGGTATTTTGATAGGGATTGCATTAAACGTGTAAATTGCCCTGGGTAACATTGAAATGTTCACAATATTAATTCTGCCAATCCATGAGTATGCAATATTTTTCCATCTCTTTGTGTCTTCCTCAATTTCTTTCAGTAGTGTTCTGTAGTTTTGAGGGTATAGATCCTTTATCTCTTTGGTTAAGTTTATTCCTAGGTAACTTATGCTTTTGGGTGCCATTGTAAATGGGATTGACTCCTTAATTTGTCTTTCTTCAGTCTCATTTTTAGTGTATAGAAATGCCGCTGACTTCTGGGCATTGATTTTGTATCCTGCCACACTGCCAAATGATCCTCCCAATAGATGCAGAGAAGGCATTTGACAAAATACAGCATCCATTCCTGATCAAAACTCTTGAGAGTGTAGGGATAGAGAGAACATTCCTCAGCATCTTAAAAGCCATCTACAAAAAGCCCACAGCAAAAAATCATTCTCAATGGGGAAACACTGGGAGCCTTTCCCCTAAGATCAGAAACAAGACAGGGATGTCCACTCTCACCATTGCTATTTAACATAGTACTAGAAGTCCTCGCCTCAGCAATTAGACAACAAAAAGAAATAAAAGGCATTCAAATTGGCAAAGAAGTCAAACTCTCCCTCTTCGCAGATGACATGATACTGTACATAGAAAACCCAAAAGGCTCCACTCCAAGATTGCTAGAACTCATACAGCAATTTGTTTTTATTTTTTTAAAGAGAGAAGTCTATGCATGGGAGGAGGACTGGGAGAGGACAGGGCAGGACATAGGAAGAGGAAGAGAGACTCACAGGCAAGCTCCACACCCATCACAGAACCCAATATGTGTCTGGATCTCACAACCCCAAGATCATGACCTGAGCTGAAATCAAGAGTCAAATGATGAACTGACTGAGATACCCAGGTGCCCCATCCTTCTTCTTCTGGTTACTTTCAAGATTTTCTTTTTGTTTTTGGTTTCCTGCAGTCTGAATATGATATACCTAAGTACAATTTGTCTTGCGTGTGCTTTTCTTTTCTTTTTATTTTTGGTATTTATCCTTCTTAGTATCCTCTGAACTTCTAGGATCTGTTGTTTGATGTGCCTGACATTAATTTTGGATTTCAGACAGTCTCACTTCAAATATTTCTTCTACTCTGTGTCTCTTCCCTGTCCTCATATTCCAATAATGCATATGTTACACATTTTAAAATGGTCCTACTGTTTATTTTCATTCCCTTTCCATTTCAATTTGATCATTTTCTCTTGTTCTTCCTGTAATCATTCATCCTTTCCTTGACCATGACCAGGGTACTAATAAACCTCTTAAAAACATTCTTCAATTTTGTTCCTATTTTTAGATTTCCAGCATTTCCTTTTGATTCTTTCTTGGAACTTTCAAATGTCTGCTTGCGTTATCCATCTGTTTTTGCATATTTTTACTTTTTCCATTAGAGCCCTTAATGTATTAATAACAGCTATTTAAATGCCCTCTCTGGTAATTCCAACATCTGTGTCATATCTGAGCTCAGGTCCATCTCTTGCTTAATGTCATCAGATGGTGCTTTTATTCTTGTCTTCTGACATTCCTTGTACTTTTTTGTTGAAAGCTGAACTTGTGTTAGGTAATAAAAGCAGAGGTAACTAGGCCTTGAGTGTGGGAATTTATGTTAATCTGGATAAAAGTTGGCCTGTATTTAATGTGTTCTCTCATTTGGGGAGCCAGTGGTTTCAAATTCTTGTATCCTTGTTTTTGTCTCCCCTTTTGAATTTGAGCTTCCAGTTCATTTTTCCTTAGAGAGCATCTGTGTCTTTCACATTTTTCCACTGTAATTCACTGTAGTTTTATTGAAGACCTATTGGTATGGTGGTCAAGTATGGGGGGTAGGGGAAGAAGCATTTTATAATATTATGATTAAATCTCAGGGTGATAAGGGTGGTATAAGAATCAAGTAAAATTGTCCTTGGAAACTAGGCCTTCCTTTGTTAAAAAGAAGGCTCTGAGAGTTATTCAGCATAGTTAATTTTCCCATCCTTATGCCATAACCACTAGGGAATGTTTCTCAGATCTTCACTGTGAGAACCAGGTGGCATTTTGAGAGGTAAAATCCAAATTATAAGTCATCCCAAAACCGTGTTTCCCTCAGCAAGTTCTCAATCTCACTCTATACCATATTCCGTCTCTAACAGTTGATCCAAATTACCCTTTGAGTGTTCCAACCAGACTTCAGCTTTTCAGTGGCTTCTGCTCCAAGATGCATGTCTCAGCCATTTGTCTTCATAGACTCTTATATCTCCAGATTTCAGGGTAGTAGCTGCCCTGTGACCTCAGTTCCCTGATGCTTCCAAGAGAAACTGTTACTTTTCATGTTGTTCAGATTTTTCATTTTTGGCAGTGACTACTTCATGGCTGAAATCAGAAGTCCTATTTTTCTATTAAAAGCAATCTGCAAATTTACCTATACTGTCCAAAGACATCCTTCTCATATTTTTAGATCTCAGTTATAATTCCAAGTGAAATCCTTAAATTGTTATTTTTAAAATAACTGACATTGATTGCTATATTTTGAGAAATGGTAATCAAGATAAGCTACCAGGTTGTCTAGTGGCTCAGTCAGTTAAGCATCTGCCTTCAGCTCAGGTCATGATCTTGGGGTCCTGGGATCAAGCCCCATGTCAGGCTCCTTGCTCAGTGGGGAGTGTGCTTTCCCTCTTTCTGCCCCTTCCCCCTAATTCATGTTCTCCTTCTTTCAAATGAATACATTAATCTTTAAAAACAAAGAATGAACTATCAAAATATTTGGCAACAATGTGACTATTTGACTATTTGTCATCACTGCAGTAATCATCATGCATTTTATGCCAGTGACATAGGCATGATCAAACTTTAAAATTTGTATCATGCTGCTCATAATTGTAAGACAAGAAATGGATGCAAATGTCATGTATTAAGACCAGTAATGGAATCTTGTCTCACATTTAGATCTTTCATCCATTTGAGTTAATCCTTGTGTATGGTGAAAGAGAGTGGTCTAGTTTCATTCTTCTGCATGTGGATGTCCAATTTTCCCAGCACCATTTATTGAAGAGACTGTCTTTTTTCCAGTGGATAGTCTTTCCTGCTTTGTCGAATATTAGTTAACCATAAAGTTGAGGGTCTACTTCTGGATTCTCTATTCTGTTCCATTTATCTCTGTGTCTGTTTTTGTGTCAGTACCACACTGTCTTGATGACCACAGCTTTGTAATACAACCTGAAATCTGGCATTGTGATGCCCCCAGCTATGGTTTTCTTTTTTACAATTCCCCTGGATATTTGGGGTCTTTTCTGATTCCACACAAATCTGGAGATGATTTGTTCCAACTCTCTGAAGAAAGTCCATGGTATTTTGATAGGGATTGCATTGAATGTGTAAATTGCCCTGGGTAACATTGACATTTTCACAATATTAATTCTGCCAATCCATGAGTATGGAATATTTTTCCATCTCTTTGTGTCTTCCTCAATTTCTTTCAGTAGTGTTCTGTAGTTTTGAGGGTATAGATCCTTTATCTCTTTGGTTAAGTTTATTCCTAGGTAACTTATGCTTTTGGGTGCCATTGTAAATGGGATTGACTCCTTAATTTCTCTTTCTTCAGTTTCATTGTTAGTGTATAGAAATGCCACTGACTTCTGGGCATTAATTTTGTATCCTGCCACACTGCCAAATTGCTGTATGAGTTCTAGCAATCTTGGGGTGGAGTCTTTTGGGTTTTCTATGCAGAGTATCATGTCATCAGCGAAGAGAGAGAGTTTGACTTCTTTTCTGCCAAATTGAATGCCTTCAAAATTCTAGAGGAGAACACAGGCAACACCTTTTTTGAACTCGGCCACAGTAACTTCTTGCAAGATACATCCACGAAGGCAAAAGAAACAAAAGCAAAAATGAACTATTGGGACTTCATCAAGATAAGAAGCTTTTGCACAGCAAAGGATGCAGTCAATAAAACTAAAGGATAACCTATAGAATGGGAGAAGATATTTGCAAATGACCTATCAGATAAAGGGCTAGTTTCCAAGATCTATAAAGAACTTATGAAACTCAACACCAAAGAAACAAACAATCCAATCATGAAATGGGCAAAAGACATGAACAGAAATCTCACAGAGGAAGACATGGACTTGGCCAGCAAGCACATGAGAAAATGCTCCTCATCACTTGCCATCAGGGAAATACAAACCCAAAGCACAATGAGATACCACATCACACCAGTGAGAATAGGGAAAATTAACAAGGCAGTAAACCACAAATGTTGGAGAAGATGTGGAGAAAAGGGAACCCTCTTACACTGTTGGTGGGAATGTGAAATGGTGCAGCCACTCTGGAAAACTGTGTGGAGGTTCCTCATAGAGTTAAAAATAGACCTGCCCTACGACCCAGCAATTGCACTGCTGGGGATTTACCCCAAAAATACATATGCAATGAAACTCCGGGACACCTGTACCCCGATGTTTCTAGCAGCAATGTCCACAATAGCCAAACTGTGAAAGGAGCCTCAATGTCCATCGAAAGATGAATGGATAAAGAATATGTGGTTTATGTATACAAAGGAATATTACTCAGCCATTAGAAATGACAAATACCCCCCATTTGCTTCAACGCGGATGGAACTGAAGGGTATTATGCTGAGTGAAATAAGTCAATAGGAGAAGGACAAACATTATATGGTCTCATTCATTTGGGGAATATAAATAATAGTGAAAGGGAATAGAGGGGAAGGGAGAAGAAATGTGTGGGAAATATCAGAAAGGGAGACAGAACATGGAAGACTCCTAACTCTGGGAAACGAACTAGGGGTGGTGGAAGGGGAGGAGGGTGGAGGGGTGACTGGGTGGCGGGCACTCAGGGGGGCACTTGATGGGATGAGCACTGGGTGTTATTCTGTATGTTGGCAAATTGAACACCAATAAAAAATAATTTTATTATTTAAAAAATAAGACCAGTAATTAACAATGTGAATAGATCCTTTATTTTTTAACATATACTTTTCCTTATTTAATCTTTTAAAAATTGTTCAAACGATAAAGGTCACAATAGTAAAATAATAAAGAATATGATTGCCTCATACCCAACCAAAAATAATACTGTTATCACTTTAGTGTTTAGCCGTGATTTATTTCAAGGTACACTTTCAAAATACACATTCTGGGAGAATGGTATTTTGTCATTGGCTTCATAACAAACTAAATGATATCATCTTAATGTATTTCCAAAAATTAATACACTTCAAAATCATTATTAGTTCCTAAATAGTAATTCTTATGCAATAATCTAACATATTCCTTGTGATTAGTTATATAATAATTTCCAATTTTACTTATAATAAGACTAAAACTATGATTGTAGCAATTTCTAAAACTTCATTTTCATCTTGTCTACTTGTTTCCTTGAGATGTTTTAACAGTGAAACAGTCAATTCAATGGCATGGGTCTTGCTGAAGTTCCCAGAAGTATTGACTCTGTAGCCCAGAAGGCAACTGACCACTCTGTCCCTCAAGCACTATGGAGTGTGTCTCTTGTTTGCATTTGAACCAAAGAGATTATATTTTTTGTCACTATGTATCCTATATATTGCTATATGTAATATCTGGATTTTAATTGTAGTTTTAACTTTTTTGTTATTAGATTTATTATTTATTTCACTTATTCATTCTTAATTACATGTTTATTACATACATATTTATACATTTGCTTATCTTTCTATTGGTATTTTTGTACTTTAATGTTGATTTCATTTATTTATTCATTTTCCTTTTTTAAATAAATTTATTTTTTATTGGTGTTCAATTTGCCAACATATAGAAAAACACCCAGTGCTCATCCCATCCAGTGCCCCCCTCAGTGCCCATCACCCAGTCACAAACCCCCCCCCCCCCGCCCACCTCCCCTTCCACCACCCCTAGTTCGTTTCCCAGAGTTAGGAGTCTCTCATGTTCTGTCTCCCTCTCTGATATTTCCCACTCATTTTTTCTCCTTTGCCCTTTATTCCTTTTCCCTATTTTTTATATTCCCCAAATGAATGAGACCATATAATGTTTGTCCTTCTCCAATTGACTTATTTCACTCAGCATAATACCCTCCAGTTCCATCCACGTCGAAGAAAATGGTGGGTATTTGTCCTTTCTAATGGCTGAGGAATATTCCATTGTATACATAGACCACATCTTCTCTATCCATTCATCTTTCGATGGACACCGAGGCTCCTTTCACAGTTTGGCTATTGTTGACATTGCTGCTATAAACATAATGTTGATTTTAAAGAAACTCTTAACAAACAAATCTTTGCCAAATAGTTTATGGGACTAGTGATTAATACTTATTAAGTGCTTCCTGTATGCCCAGCATTGAGATAATTGCTCTTAAAATAGTGTGTCACCTCACATTAACCCACACAGCCATGGTATGTGTGAGGAGACTAATGTTTAAAACAGTGAATGCAGGGGCACCTGGGTGTTTCAGTGGTTGAGCAACTGCCTTTGTCTCAAGTTGTGATCCTAGGGTCCTGAGATGGAATCCTGAATCAGGCTCCCGACAGAGAGCCTGCTTCTCCCTCTGCCTGTGTCTCAGCCCCTCTCTGTGTCCTCATGAATAAATAAATAAAATCTTAAAAAAAATAAAAAAATAAAATAAAAAGGTGAATGCTACTTCATCAACTACCAAATACCCAAATCTGTCCTAGTTATTGAATAATATCTTTGTCTCTGAGACTCAGTATCTTAACTACTCATATCTATGTTATTGTCATGCTATTTGTCTGGAGGAAAATAAATTTTTAACATTGATAAAAGGTAAAAATATATCATGAATTTTTGATAACCACATATATAAATGTAGTTATATATATATTTTTTTCACTGATGAGTGGTCAAAACTAATGAGCGAAATATATGTAATATATATAATATATATTATTAGTAAAATATATATATAACTATATATTAGTGAAAAAATATCCATATATATTGCATATATTTTACTCACTAGCCATGTCCATTCTGCTTCTTAGACTATTTATAACTTTTATTATTTTTTAATTTGGATAATTGTATGTCTTATTTTTAGGATTACTGTTTGTCTAAAAAATAAGCAATAAATAGATAACTTGGGGAAATGAGTCATCTGCAACATACTCTTGTAAAATAGGTTTATTTCCACATTTATTTCTCTAATAGTGTTAATGTAGTGTGTACATAAAATAAATAATAAAGATTAGTAAAGATGCAAGGAAAAATTAACAAATACACAAAATTAGTAGGAGATGTTAATAGAGCTCTCAGAATAAATATGATATAGGAGATTTGATGACAAATGTAAATATCTCAGCAAAAATACAACATAATAAAATTATGTGTGTATGTATAGCAAACACATATTTTGTAAACACACACAGTAGTCACAGTAATTGACTATGTGTTATGCATAAGGAAATTGTCAAGAAATTTTTAAAAGTAGAAATATCTAGTAAACAATGTAATAATATTCTAAATTAACAACGAAAGGATAGTCAAAATATCTTTATTTAAATACTAAATCACTAAGAAAAATTATAGCTAAAATAAATATTTAGAAACAAGAGAATATCATAAAAGTATCCCTCCAAACTCCCACTTATATACAATAGTTACCTTAAATAACTTTATCAGAAAAAAATATTAAAATTTGGGAGCTAAATATTCAAGTGAATAATTTTTTAAGATTTTATTTATTTATCTTTTTATTTACTTACTTACTTACTTATTCATGAGAGACGCAGAGAGAGGCAGAGACACAGGCAGAGGGAGAAGCAGGCTCCCTGCAGGGAGTCCTATGTGGGACTAGATCCCAGATCCCCAGGATCATGACCTGAGCCACAGGCAGACACTCAACCACTGAGCCACCCAGGTGCCCATGAATAAATTTTTAAAGAGAACAACAAAATTAAATTAAACGAGGTAGAAGGAAGGAGGAAAGGCAGGAATAAGGAAAAAGGAAAGAAAGTAGTTATATTAAAAAGTCAGCATGAAAGGATATTTAACATTAAAAAATGTAATAAAAAACAATCTCACTAACAAAGTAGGAAAACTATAAAATTCCTTGGAGTAAGGAATGGACTAAGCTTACCACAATGTGTAAGCTTATATAAGGGGGAAATAAAATGACATATAATTATTTCTGCCTAAGAAGATTCAAAATTAACAAAGATGTTAATTTTCCCCCATAGTTTATCCATTTCCTTGCAGAAGAAAGCTTACTTAGTTTTTTAAATGTTTTCCCTATTACATACTGCTGAAATAAGTGTCCTATTGCATAAATCTAAGTGGATGAGATTTTCTTTAGAAATGAAATCACTAATATGCATATCCCCAAATACTAATATTGGCAAATTGCTTTCCAAAGTGGTTGTATTTATTTAAGTTCTCACTAGCTCTGCATAAAGCTGCTTGTTTTCCTACATTGTTAGTACTATTGGCATACAAATGTTATTAATCTGTATGAATATAATGTGTATGAACTTGTAATACATTACCACTCCACTTGCACATTATTATTAGTGAAATTTAATAATTTTTATAAGCTTATTAGCTCTTAGGATTTTTTTAAAATTGTGATTGCATCATTCATGTTCATTGCTCATTATAACACAACAGAAAATTTTTAAAAATATATTCTGGATACTATTTTTTATGTCTTACTAAAAGTTGCACATATCTTCTTTCAAGTTGGAGTTTGTCCTTTCACATTTTTACATATAATGTTTTTACATATGTGTTAATTTTTTCCATTAAATATAAATTAAGAGGGGGGGATCCCTGGGTGGTGCAGCGGTTTAGCGCCTGCCTTTGGCCCAGGGCGCGATCCTGGAGACCCGGGATCAATTCCCACATGGGGCTCCTGGTGCATGGAGCCTGCTTCTCCCTCTGCCTGTGTCTCTACCTCTCTCTCTGTGTGTGACTATCATAAATAAATAAATAAATAAATAAATAAATAAATAAATAAATAAATTTAAAAATATATATATAAATTAAGAGTATTAACTAAATTAAGCTAAATTAACTATTCAAATTTATCCATTTTCTCTTTTATGACTTGTGCTTTTTTTTGTGTTTTCAGAAACACATATATTCCACCACAATCATCAAGATATTCTTCCTTTTATTTGTTCTGTTTAAGATTTAAATAGACTTTTTCCCCTCAGTTTTGTGTCTTAGGTCCATCTATTACTATTTTTTTTTTATTTTATTTAGTTATTCATGAGAGACACACAGAGAGAGGCAGAGACACGGGCAGAAGGAGAAGCAGTTTCCTGCAGGGTGCCCGAAGTGGGTCTGGATCCTGGGACTCCAGCATCACACCCTGGGCCAAAGGCAGATGCCCAACTGCTGAGCCACCCAAGCGTCCCCATCTATTACTAATTTTGAGCAAGGTGTATGATAAAGACATAGTTTATTTTTCTCCAAATATATAGCCAGTTGTCCTAGAATCATGTGTTAATGAGTGCAGACTTTCCTCTCTGCCTTATGATGCCACCTCTCTCACATTCCATATTCATGTTGTCGTTGCTCTATTAAAAATATGCTTTTTATTTATTCAGTGAAAATAGTTTATGAACAAACAACAAAATGAATTTTCCTTTCACTACACCTGACAGCCAGCTTTTGGCCTACTTCTTATTATAGGAACTGCCTTATCCAATTTCAAGTTTTGGTTGAACATGTTCCACTGTTTTTGCTCAAAGAATCAAATCAATGGAATATATAAAGTATATTTCTAATTACATCTCCTTATTTCTTCAACATATATGGATTTATATTTCTCAAATATTTTATACAGGTTGAATTCATGCAGATGAATTGGCCTTTGTGTAGAAAACTTTCCACATTGATCTCTTTTACTAGAATTGGAATTGTTGTAGGATTTCTGGTCTGGTCCCTTGGCTTATTTTACCACAGGTTTGTCCTGACACCCAATAAATGATAAGTCCTTACTTATTATTCTTCTACTTCAATTGTCTTTTCTTGGTTCTAAACTTCTCTGTTTAGAGCAAGTTTTGGGATTGCCAGGTCAAGTTTTACAAAAAACCCTGTTGAGTGTCTAGAATTGTGTTAATTTACAGGTCATTTTGAGGAGAAAAGCAACTTTATTTTGTCATCTATGAACATAATATATCCCCCCATTTATTTAGGTCTTTGTTTACGCCTTTCAAAAACATTTTTATCTTCCCTCAGGTATTCATATTTGCTTAGTAAAAATGAGTCCTTCGGTAACTTTGTAACAAGGTGCTTCTCAGAAAATACTTGGCAGGGTTTTCTTGTTGCTATCAATTGTAGCTTTTCTTTAAACTCTTATTTCCTAACAAATCATTGCTGATGAATTCAAATACTCTGGAGTGAGACTAAGTTTGAATCCCTCCTTTGTTATTATTAATGTGTGACCCTATATGTATACAATGATTATGTGTGAAAAATTAGTCTTGATTCTTTATCTTATGTCCTTTGACTTTGAATTTTTCCTATTATTTTATTGTTCTGGATAGGATCTATACCATTCTATTAAATACAAATACTGATAGCAGGTATTAATTACTTAGAGTAATTAAGTATTGCTTCATTATTAGCTGTATTTTTAGTAGAGATATTTTATTCACTATCAACTTTAGGAAGCTATCTTCTATTACCGGATTGCTATGTTTTTTAAATGGAACTAATATTAAATATTACCAAATTTGTTATCTGTTGAGATAGACCTATTTTACTTTTTTTAAAATTCAACTTCTATTGAGGTATAGTTTACACACAATTAAATATCACATTATGAATTTTACATTATTTTAGAGAGAGAGAGAGTTTCAGAGAGGGGCAGAGGGAGATAGAGAGATTCTCAAGCAGCCTCCACACCCAGCACAGAGTGCAACGCAGGCTTGATGCAGGGACTCGATCTCACCACTCTGAGATCATGACCTGAGCTGAAATCAAGAGTTGGGTGCTTAAGTGACTGAGCCATCCAGGTGCCCCTGAATTTCACATTTTTGAGTTCTAGCTTTTTAATATTCTGATAATGATTGTGTACTTTGTTCTGGCTGGCTTCCATGGATGTACTTGACACTTTCAAGACATGCTTTTAAGCTTTTATAATGGGGAATCTAGGTCTAGTTTAGCCCCATAATTAAGACATTATCTTTCTAGAGTCTCCTAAATAACTCATGTATTTAAGGAGATTTCTTCACTCTAGATATTGGGAATTCAAATGATTCTTGGCTGTGCATGATCTCAGAACTGTTTGACTCTTTTCTGCACATTTTTCTTTGCCTGGCCTTATGCAGTTTACTCTGTGCTTACACAGAATGATGTTGAACCAAAGACTCAAATGTACAAAAGTATATCACATCTCTGATCCTCTTTTTCTGTGTACCTGCTTCTGCTCTAGGACTCTTGTCTCAAGTTATGATAACCTTAGTCTCTCAGAACACCAATTCTTGCTCATCAACTCAGTCAGGCTGCCAGACTCTCTTTAGATTACTCTTCCCTGTACCAAAGTCTGGAAATTACCCCAGGTGGATATTTTTGGGTAATCATAAGAGACACCCCATTGGCTTTTCCTCTCTGAATGATCTCAGTTCTGAGCTCACAAAAGTTCCTAGGTAGAATATACTGATAAATTGCTGCTCAGCACAACTGATGCTGGATGTGGTGTGTGGGATACTTTCCCCATTGTCCCTTTACATTTCCTGAGATGATCCTGATCAGGTAAAATAAGGAGACTCACTGTGGAGACCATAAAACACCTTATATTTTTGTGACTAGTTTGTTAACGCTCTTAAATATATAACCTACACAAAACTCTTCTTTTTAGATTTTCAGGTGCAGAATTTACAGATGGACTGGAGGTGGGAAAAAGCCAGAGAAGGAAAATTAGGATAATCATAAGTCTTTTTTTTTAATAATCTTGACAACATACACAAACTTTCAAATTAGGACAAAGCAAATACTGCTAGGATAATGTACATACTTGTAAGGTTGAGACCAGACATTCACCCAAATCTTGGCATGGTTTGTCAGATGCATACAAACCATAAATGGATCTGTGGCTACCCATGGTATTAATAGATAAGCACCAATAATAAAGATAAGTAAGTCAGAAGCTTCTTGATGCTCTCCATTTCATTCAATAAGAAAAGAGTCAGGTTGGAGAGTACACTCTGTGCTTTTTATCTTCATGGACATTTATAAGTGTACTTGATAAATATAGGATACCCTGCACTGGATTCTGCCAGTGGTTAAAAGGAACACAAATACTAGTGGCACCTTCATGGCACTAGTGGTTTTATTATCACTGCCATGCATAGATGACATGAGGAACACAGCACAAGAGAAACTTGAACACAAACTTCCCTTGGAAATCTGAGGTAGTATTAATAACTACCATCCATACCTTCATTTGTCTCCTAAAGTAAGATGAATTGCAAAATCCAATATCAGATTTTGACTCATCCTATCTAAACAATGTAACCTAAAGTCATGCTATACTTCATTTCTCCTCTAAGTAAAATTAAATTGAATTGCATCACAATAGAGAGGAAATTCATCCTTATGGTTTTTGGTGTTGTACAGCAGATACAAACATAACTGCAAAGCCAACGACATATTGCATTGAATGTGAGGGGTTTTTTTTAATTACTTTATTTATTTATGATAGACAGAGAGAGAGAGAGGCAGAGACACAGGAGGAGGGAGAAGCAGGCTCCATGCTGGGAGCCCGACGTGGGACTCAATCCTGGGATTCCAGGATCACGCCCTGGGCCAAAGACAGGCGCTAAACCGCTGAGCCACCCAGGGATCCCCGAATGTGAGGTTTTGAAGGAAAGAAACTATCTCAGTATAAGCTCAGGATATATTTGGTTTGTTAATGGTAAACTACACTAATTCTCTAAATATTCCACTTCAGTTTGAAGCTGCTCATTAACCATTCTGCTTACAGGGTTTAGTTAAGCTCCTCTGAAATTGGATATTGTCCTGCAGGGGGCTAGTTCAGGGATCATATCCTATGGAATTTGGCACACACTGGTTTCTCTGCCTGTTGTCACTTTTATTCCAAGGACTGACCTTGGGCTACTCTTGCATCGACACTCTTGTAGCTTCAGTGCCTTTGGATTTCCTGGTATCCCGCTTTCTTCTTGTCCATATTAATGGTTTCCACAGGAAGTCAGCAAGATGCTCGATTGCAGGGAAGAGGATTAGAGAGGACTAGAAGATTATTTTACAGGTTTTTTTTTATCCATTTGAAAGAGAGCTAGAGAGCATGAGAAGGAGGAGAAAAGGGAGGGGGGAGAGAATCTCAAGGAGACTCCCTGCTTAGTGCAAAGCCATACCCTGGGCTCCATCTCACAACCCTGAGATCATGACCTGAGCCAAAATCAAGGTTAGGACGCTTAACTGACTGAGTCACCTAGGCACCCCAGGACTAGAGGATTTTTTGACTGAAAAAAAAACCCTCATCTATATTAATGTATTTTATAAAGAATGTAATATATATAGGCTTTATTTCATTATTTTCACTGTTAATATGTGTGATCACAAATGCTTAGTGACTGGTCTACTAAATGCTGTCCTTGATCCACATCCCCCTAACTTACTATGATGGCTGCTTGTCTACTGTATAGTGGCCCTGGACAGTCCATGGAAACTCTTGGTTTTGAGTCCCTGATTGGTAACCTAATGCTGGGTATGTTCTGTGCTGATAGTATTATGCCAGGTGATGAGCAGCTTTCTTGGGGATCATGGAAAGATCTGAGTGGTGACTTTCAGAGACAAGGGAAATTGTGCATTGACACTTGTCACTAACTAGCAAAATTTAGACACTGTGAGGAAATACTTTGGGGAACATGAGAATTGACACCAACAGCAGTACCAGAAAGGAAATCTTAGCTCTCAGCAAGTCACAGTCCAGAATCGTTCAACAGGGCACTATTGTAGTCTGAAATCAAACCTGGGAATGTTAAAATTCTGCAAGCATAAACAATAAGATTAGGGAGAAACCTTCCCTGATTTAGCATTTTCCATTTTGTTTGCAAAGTAATTCTATCAATGAATTGTGTGTTAAGATATTGAAGAATGTACTCTTTCTTCAATCTTTCATATATAATCACATAATAAAAACAAAAAACATAGAACAAGAACATTTTAACTGGAAAGAATATACATTCAACATATTACTTAAATAAGGAAATGAGTTACCAATGAATGCATGATTCTGCTTGATGGTCTTAAAAATATCTTAATTTAACTGGTATAAATTGGGTAACAGTTACCTACCCTCCAAATCAATAAGAAGATATTTTGATTTCCAGGCCCATAAATCATTCAGTAAAATCCTTTAAGAGTCCAAAACATAATAACCCAACTTTCCACTGTCAGCTACGACTACTAGCTTTCAGGAGACCAATCTTCCTACTTAGAACAAGCAGAAAAAAAAGGGATAAAAATAGAAATATATATATGAGAGGGTATCAATTAAAATAGCTAGGATCTGAGAGGCCAAAATCTTGGAAAGAGGGCAAATTCATTGAGAAGAACATGACCTTCTGTGCTGTTTGTTCTATTCCATCCATCAACCTTTAAGTGTGCTCTCACAGATTTCCAACTATCAGTATGTACATCTCCAAGTTTGATGACTTGCTTTATTCTGGGACCTCCGAATGCTGCTATAATTGGTGACAGGCTATATACATTGGAGGGAGGGAGTGTTACTGACATTGCCTCCCATCCAAAGCAGCCCTTGGGAGTTAGCATAAAAAGACCCAGATCTCTCAACTATTGAATATGGTAACTCTGAGGTATGTGCTTTGCAATCTACAATCTACAATCTCCCTGAGGAATTCAGCCCCAGTTGTCTAGTATGGCAGCTGACTAGATTAGTTGACTTTTATTAACTGTTTTCCCTTCTCAATATAAATTTCCCATGCCAGTACCAGTGTCTGATGATTCCCCCCAAATAAATAACTTTTACTCATACTTATCTCATGGTCTGCTTCTAAAGCAACCCAACTGATGATTTATAAGCTGTGTGGGGGCTAAGTCTGTGAAGTTGAATAGAAAGCAGCTGCTAAGAGGCAGAGAAACAAAAAAGAGCTTTTAGACATCTTCGGGGCTAATGAGATAAAAACTTACTTTAGAGCTGCCAAAGAGTGAGGACCTGAGAGAGGTCAAGATCCTGGAAAAAAAAGAACCTCAGAAAGGAATGTACTAAGACATTTGCCAATTTCTAAGCAGTGTTGTAGAAGCAAGTGGTAGAGAGGCTGATCAAGGGGCAAGTAATAGCAGGTTGGAAAAGCTGAAGAGAGCTAACAACACTCTCTCTATTCTGAGGAGACAGATATCGTAGTCCAGAGCCAGCCAAGGTGGAGAGACCCAGGTAAAATACACTCAACTTTCATTTGTGATCCTTAAGAACTGCAGACTAAGAGAAAGGGTGAAACAGAAATAAAGCAAAGATATGATGAAACTCCGCTCCATGCCTGACTGCGTTAAAGTGACCTGCTCCTACTGCAGTTACTTGCAGAAAGCTGAAGAATTTCTTTTCTGGTGGAAGAAATATCAAATAGAGCACTTGCAACATTTAATGGCAGGCAAGAAACTTTATCTAGATCTCTGCTGTCCAACGTGTTAGCCATAAGACACATGTGGTTATTTACATTTAAATTTTTAAAAAATATATAAAATAAAGGATCAATTCTTCAGCCACACTAGTCATATTTCATAGTGTTCAAAACCTTCAGTGGCTAGTAGCTATGGCTTTGGACAGTTTATATAAATATTTCTATCTTCACAGAAAGTTTTATTGGACAGTGCTGATCAAGAGCTTTTATGTTTTAAAGTGCATGTCTATTTCTAATGGCTGAGTAATATTCCATTGTATACATAAACGACATCTTCTTTATCCATTCATCTTTCGATGGACACCAAGATGACAAATACCCACCATTTGCTTCAACGTGGATGGAACTGGAGGGTATTATGCTGAGTGAAGTGAGTCAATCGGAGAAGGACAAACATTATATGTTCTCATTCATTTGGGGAATATAAATAATAGTGAAAGGGAATATAAGGGAAGGGAGAAGAAATGTGTGGGAAATATCAGAAAGGGAGACAGAACATGAAGACTCCTAACTCTGGGAAATGAACTAGGGGTGGTGTAAGGGGAGGAGGGCGGGAGGTGGGGGTGAATGGGTGACGGGCACTGAGGGGGGGCACTTGACGGGATGAGCACTGGGTGTTATTCTGTAAGTTGGCAAATTGAACACCAATAAAAAATAAATTTATTATAAAAAAATAAAATAAAATGCATGTCTAGCATTGAGTCAAATTTAAAAAGCATACCAAGATCAAGAAGCGATAAAAAATGATAACAATAAAACAATTATGATCCAGATATAGTGGAACTATCAGATGCAGACTTTAACAAAATTTTGATTAATATGGTTAAGAAATGATCAAAGATGGAGAAATACTTCAGAGAATCAATATATATATATATGAGAAGTAAATGGGAGCATCTGGGTGGCTCAGGAGGTTAAGCATCTGTCTTCAGCTCAGGTCATGATCTCTAGGTCCTGAGATTGAGCCCTGCATGGGGTTTCCTGCTCAGCAGGGAGCCTGCTTTCTCTCTCTCTCTCTCTCCTCCCCCCCCTCTGTTCATCCCCACCATCCTCCCTCTCTCTTAAATAAAAAAAATTAAATAAATATTTTTTTTAAAAAAAGACAATTAAATGAAAGCCTCACAACTGAAAAATACAATGACATATTAAAAATGGGTCAGACAACAGATGAGATTTAGCTGGAGAAAGGAATCATACCTGAAGATACATCATTAGAAAAAACAAAAAAACAGATTGAAGCATGGAAAGGAAAAAAGAAACTACGGGAAAACCAGAAAAATGAATAAAAGACATAACCGCAAAAAACGTATACCAATCATAATTAAAGTTACAGAAGGTGACTACAGATATAATGGTGTAGAAACAACATTTGTAGAGATAATGGCTGAAACATTTCTAAAACTGAGATTTCTAAAAAAGAGATTAAGCCATAGGTTCACAAAAACTATGAAACTAAAGTGAGATAAGCTAAAAGGAAAGTGCACTTAAGTACATCATAGTAAAACTTTTGGACATTGGAATCAAAGGAAAAATCATAAGCACATGCCTGAAAATGTAAAAATTAACTCCAAAGAGCAACACTAAGACTTTCTAATAGAAACAGGAAAACAAAGAAGACAATAAATGAAGTGAAGAAAGCAAGTAGCTGCCAACAAAGAATTCTACACTCTCTGAAAACATTCTTCATGTTTGCAAAAACATATATTTATGAGACAAAAACTTAGAGAAATTGTTGTAAGCACACTTACACTAAGAGATATACTAAAAAGAGTCCTTCCAAGACATAGAATTTAAATGCTGAGAGAAACATGGTAATGTAAAGGAATAAAAGGCTACATGAGTGGTAAATATGCAAGTAAAACTGAATTAATATTGAATGTATAAAATATACTAATACAATAATAACAATTTATAAGAGTTAAAAATGTATATAGCATTTCAATTAATGGTAATAATTGTCTCAATACTGGAAAATAATTCATGTTAGACACTAATAAAAACATCTATTATAATTTCTATAGTAATCAATAAATGAATAATGTAGCTGAAATCCAATTAGATCATTAACATAAAAAATTGAAATACTTAAAGATAAATTTTACAACACAGCAAAGGAAACCATCAATAAAATGGCAAGGCAACCTATTAAATGGGAGAATTATTTGTAAGTGATATACCCAATAAAGACTTAATCTCCAAAATACATAAAACAATTATACAATTCAACACTAAAAAACAAATAATCCAATTAAAAATGGACCTGCCTAGATATTTTTTCCAAGAAAGACATACAAATGTCAAAAAAAAGAAAAGATGCTTAATATTACTTATCATCAGAGACATGCAAATCATAATCATCACAATATCACCTCACACCTGTCAGAATGACTAGAATCAAAAAAAAAAAAAAAGAAATAATATTACTGATGAGGCTGTGGAGAAAAGAAAACCTTCCTGCACTGTTGGTGAAAATTTAAATTGGTGAGGTCACCATGGAAAATAGCATGAAGACTCCTCAAAAATTTAAAAATAGAATTGCCATGTGATCCAGTAATTCCACTACTAGGTATCCACATACAAAAAAAAATGAAAACACCAATTTAAAAATATATATGTACCTTTATGTTTATCTCACTATTATTTACAATAACTTAATTATAGAAGCTACCCAAGTGTCCATCCATAAATTAATGGATAAAAATGTGATATAAATAATAGAATATTAGTTATCCATAAACAAGAATGTAGTCTTGCCATTTGCAACAACATGCATGGACCTAGAGGATATAATACTAAGTGAAATAAGTCAGTCAGAGAAAGACAAATACCAAATGATTTCATACATATGTGTGATTTAAGAAACAAAACAAAGAAGAGAAAAAAAAAAAAACCTTCTTAAATATAGAGAACAAACTGCTGGTTGCCAGAGGGGAGGTGGGTGAAGGAGATGATGAAAAGTATCCTTATCATGATGAGTACTGAGTAGTGTATAGAATTGTTGAAACTTATATTGTACACCTGAAATAAATATAACATTGTATATTAATTATACTTTAATAAAAAATAAATTAAGAAAGATAAATCTAACAAAATACACACAAGATTTGAAGAGGAAAACCACAAAACTACAACACTTGTAAAAGGGATAAAGGAAGACCTGTACAATATGGAGAGATATTCCATGTGCATAAATAGGAAAACTTAATATTATCAAGATGTCAATTCTTTCCAACCTGCTCTATAGATTCAATGCAATCACAATCAAAATACCAGAATATTATTTGTATCCATTGAAAAATGGCTTCTGAACTTTATATAGAAAGGCAGAAGACCCAGAATAGCCAACACACTATCGAAGGAGAAGAAAATCAAAGGACTGGCACTACTCAAATTCAAGACTTACTAGGAAGATACAGTAACCAAGACTGTGGTATTGATGAAAGAATGGAAAAACAGGTCTATGGAACACAATAGAGAGTGTAGGAATAGATCCACATGAATATAGCTAACTGATCTTGGACAAAAGAGCAAAAGCAATTCAGTAATGGAAGAATAAACTTTTCAACAAATAATGCCAAAACTGGGCATTCACATGCAAAAACTAACCAACAAGCAAAGATATTACACCTTTCAGCAAAATTAACCCAAAATGGATCCTAGGGTTAAATGTAAAATGCAAAATTATAAGGGTGCTTGAGTGGTTCAGTCAGTTAAGTGTCTGCCTTCAGCTTAGGTCATCATCTTGGGGTCCTGAGATGGAGCCCTGTGTCCGGCTCTCTGCTCAGCGGGGAGTTTGCTTCTCCTCTCCCTCTGTGTGCTGTCTCTCTCAAATAAGTGAATAAAATCTTTTTTAAAAAATGCAAAACTATAAAACTCTTAGATAATAACACAGGAGGAAATTTAGGTGACCTTGTGTTTAGTGTTGAAATTTTAGATACAACACAAAAAGCATAATCCATGGGAGAAAAAAATTGGACTTGATTAAAATAAATAACTTCTGCCCAGCATAAAACATTGCTAAGGAAATGAAAAGATAAGTCACAGACTGGTAAAAACATATCTGATAAAGTACTGGTATCTAATTTTACAAAGAACTCTTAGAATTTAATAACAATCCAATTAAAACATGAGTAAAAATATGAACAAGACATCTAACCAAAGAAGATATGCAGATGGGAACATGCTCAACATTGTATGTCATCAAGGATTTGATGATGATTAAAACAAAAATGAAACACACACACACACACATATATTATATATATATATATAATCCAAATAACACAAACAACATCAAATGCTAGTAAGGGTATAGGTCAACAGGAATTCTCATTTGTTGCTAGTTGGAATGCAAAATGGTACAGGCACTTTGGAAGAGTCATCCAACAACCACATTTCTTGGTATTTACCCAATTGAATTAAAAACTTAAGGACACAGAGAAACCTGTTCATGAATGTTTATAGTAGCTTTACTCATAATTGCCAAAGTTCCTTAAATAGTTAAATATATAAACTGTAGGGGCGCCTGGGTGGTTCAGTAGGTTAAGCATCTGCATTTGACTCAAATCATGATCTTGGGGTCCTGGGATGGAGCCTGAAGGTAGGATTCCCACTCAGTGGGGGAGTCTGCTTTTTCCTCTGCACCTCCCCCTACTTGTGATCTCTCTCCCGCCTTTAATTAATTAATTAATTAATTAATTAATTAATTAAAAATAAGTAAATAAATTGTGATTTATCAATATAATGGAAGATTATTCAGTTATAAAGCCACAAAAATACATGGAATTACTTAAATGCATATTTTTAAGTGAAAGAAGCCAATCTACAAAGACTACATAGTGTATGATTCCAACTATATGACATTCTGGAAAAGGTAAAATAATGGAGACAGCAAAAAGATCAGTAGATCCCAAAGATTCAGGGGAAAAGAGTGAGGGATCAATAGGTGGAAATGGGATTTTTAAGATAGTCAAATACCTTTGTATGATACTGTAATGATGGATACATGTCATTATGTATTTGTTAAAACCTATAAATTCACAAGAGTGAACTATAATGTAAACTTTGGACTTTGGTTAATAAAAATTGATCAACAGTGTGGATCTACATGTCCTGGTTCCCAAAGAAGAGATACTTCTACGAA
Source organism: Vulpes lagopus (assembly GCF_018345385.1). Classification (NCBI taxonomy): domain Eukaryota; kingdom Metazoa; phylum Chordata; class Mammalia; order Carnivora; family Canidae; genus Vulpes; species Vulpes lagopus. The sequence goes on along the minus strand of NC_054827.1, from coordinate 93,938,618 downwards.
TGAATGTAGTCATAGCTTTATTAAATATAAAGCCATGTTTGTTGTGCACTTTTGTATCTTTTTGCCAGTAAGTCATCTGGCTAACAATGTGGTTGCCATATTGATGGGGGAATTGATCCATATGATTATGAAGAGAAATAGTACAAATAAGACTATGTTTGATTCATAGATAATCCATTGGAGCATTTCTTTCTTTCTTTTTTATTGATGTATAATTGGCATATAACATTCTATTAGTTTCAGGTGTACAACAAAATTCAGTATCTGTATACATTGCAAAATAATTTCCACAATGTCTAGTTAACATACGTTACCATATATAGTTACAAATTTTTTCTTGTTATGAGTAGTTTCAGGATTTACTTTCAACGATTTTCAGATATGCAATACAGTATTACTAACTATATTGTGCATTACATTCTTAGGACTTACGTATTTTATAACTGGAAGTTTGCACTTTTCTCTACCTTTACTCATCTTGTCAAGCCCTCCCAAAGCCCTTACCTCTGGCAACTACCAATCTGTTCTCTCTATAAGCTCATTCTTTTTCTTCCTTCCTTCCTTCCTTCCTTCCTTCCTTCCTTCCTTCCTTCCTTCCTTCCTTCCTTCCTTTTTTCTTTCTTTCTTTCTTTCTTTCTTTCTTTCTTTCTTTCTTTCTTTCTTTCTTTCTTTCTTTCTTTTTCTTTCTTTCTTTCTTTCTTGATCTCACATATGACTGAAATCATATGGTATTAGTCTCTCTGTCTGACTTATTTCCTTTACCATAATGCCTTCAAGGTCCATAGATGTTGCTGCAAATGGCAAGATATTTTTTTCATGGTTGGATAATAATCAATTGTAACTATACATACCACTTTTATTTATCTGTCAATGGACACTTAGGTTATTTTGCAATCTTAGCTATTGCAAGTAATGCGGCAATGAACATGAAGTGCAGATATATTTTCAAATTAGTATTTTTAGTTTCTGAAGGTAAATATCCAGAAGTAGAACTGCTGGAAGGGGAGGAGGGCGGGGGTGGGGGTGAATGGGTGACGGGCACTCAGGGGGGCACTTAATGGGATGAGCACTGGGTGTTATTCTGTATGTTGGCAAATTGAACACCAATAAAAAAATAAATTTATTATTTAAAAAAAAGAACTGCTGGATCATGTGATGGCTCTACTTTTAATTTTTTAAGGAACCTCCATACTACTTCTCATAGTGACTGAACCAATTTACACTCCCATCAGCAGTGCACAAGAATTCCCTTTTCTTCACAACCTTGTCAACACTTGCTATATCTTGTCTTTTGATAATAGCCATTCTGTATGTGAGGCGACATCTCACTATAGTTTTGATATGCATTCTCCTGATGATTAGTGATGTTGAGCACCTTTTCATGAATCTAACTTGTATGTCTCCTTTGGAAAGATGTCTGTTCAGATCATCTGCCCAGTTTTTAAATTGGATTAGTTGGGTTTTGTTTTGTTTTGTTTGCTATTGAGTTCTGTGACATTTTTATATATTTTGGATATTACCTCCTTATCAGATTTCTTGTTTGGAAATATATTCTCCCATTCCATAGGTTTCCTTTTCATTTTGTTGCTGATTTCCTTTGCAGGCAATTTTAGTTTTTTATGGTTCCACTTGTTTATTTCTGCATTTGTAGTTAGATCTAAGCTGCCTATGTTTTCTTCTAGGAGTTTTATGGTTTCAGGCTTTACATTATGGTCTTTAACCAATTTGAGTTAATTTTTGTTTATAATATAAGATAGTGATCCAGTTCCATTCTTTTGTATGTGTTCATCCAGTTTTGTCAATACCATTTATTGAAGAGACTTTCCCCATTGTATTCATGACTCATTTGTCATAAATTAATTGACTACATGTGTGGGTTTATTTCTGTGCTCTCTATGCTGTTTCTTTTTTTAAAAGATTTTTTAAAATGTATTTATTAGAGAGAGGGGATGGGCAGAGAAGAGGTGTAGAGAAAAAAAGCAGACTCGCTTTTCAGTGGGAAGCCTAATGTGGGACTTAATCCCAGGACCTAGGATCATGATCTGAGCCAAAGGCTGATGCTTAACCAACTGAGTCACCCAGGTGCCCTCTATTCTGTTTCTATGTGGTTTATGCCAATACCATACTGTTTTGATTAATGCAGCTTTAAATGTAATTGGAAATCAGAGAGAGTGATGAATCTATCTTTGTTCATTTTTAAAAAAAGATTTATCTATTTATTTGATCAAGAAAGAGAGAGAGAGCATGTGGCAGGCAGGGGCAGAGGGAGAAGGAGAGGGAGAGTTTTAAGCAGCCTATACACTCAGTGTGGAGCCCAATCTCACAACTCTGAGGCCACAACCTGAGCTGAAACCAAGAATTGGGTGTTAACTGATGGGCCACCCAGATGCCCCTGTTCATCTTTTTAAAGATTGCTTTAGCTATTTGAGGTCTTTTGGGTTCCATATAAATTTTAGGATTCTTCCCTATGAAAAATGCCATTGGAGTTTTGGTAGGGATTGCATTGAATCTGTACCCAAGTTTGCTTTGAGTAGTATGGATATTTTAATAATATTTCTTCCAAATCGTGAGCGCAGACTACTTTTCCATTTTTTGATCTTCAATGTCTTTTATTAATGTCTTATAGTTTTTAGTGTACAGATCTTTCATTTAGTTAAATTTATTCCTATTTTTTTTTACTCTTTTTGATGGAATTGTAAACAGGATTGTTTTCTTAATTTCTCTTTTGGATAGTTTATTAATATATAAGAATTCAATAGTTTCTTCGTTTTTTAAGATTTTATTTTATTTATCCATGAGAGGCGCAGAGAGAGAGAGAGAGAGAGAGAGAGAGGCAGAGACACAGGCAGAGGGAGAAGCAGGCTCCATGCAGGGAGCCCCCCATGGGACTCGATCCTGGGTCCCCAGGATCACGCCCCAGGCTGAAGGCGGCGCTAAACCGCTGGGCCACTGGGGCTGCCCAATAGTTTCTTCTTATTGAGTTTGTGCCTAGTGACTTCATTAATTTTCCTTGTTCTAATGTTTGTTTTCATGGAGTCTTAAGAGTTGTCTGCATACAATATCATGTCATCTAAAAATAGTGACAATTTTACTCTTTACTTTTCAGTTTGAATGCCTTTCTTTTCTTGCCTAATTCTTCCAGCTAGGATTTGCAAAACTATGTTGAATAAAAGTGGTGAGAGTGAGCATCCTTGTACTGTTCCCAATCTTAAAGGAAAAGCTTCAGCTTTTTAATTTGGAACATTTCTTGATACTTCTGTATGCCAAGTCTTAACTGTCAACTTCGCCTTGGGGAGTGGGCATTAAAAAATACCTGAAAAGGTCATGAAAAGCAGAGGTTCAGTGATAATGGTTGTGGTCACACCACAAGGCAAGCTAGCTGACCCTAGACAAGGTGGTAGCTGAGAATACCTACAATGGTAGGGCAAGGTACAGAGGCAATGCATACCTATCATTGGCCTCTGGAAGTACTGTACTACTGTAAGCTGTGATTTTTGCCAGAAACCTTTTCTGGTAAATTTCCCGTGAAATTGTGACCAATTAGAATCCTTAAAAACCATGAAATAAACTTAATGTGAAAATAAAATAGATCTTCATGATGCAGAATATGCTGTTTGCAGCATATGCTGTTGGTTTGCTGCATATGCTGTTGGTGCTAGACTTTGTTTGTTAGTTCCCAGATGCAGTGTTGGCTACTAATCACTCAAATCTGCACCTTTTTTTTTTTTTTCACAACATTGCCCAGGTGCTGCCTCACCTGAGATGGCTGGAAGTAATGCTCTGCCCCCAGAGACAGTGCTTTATTGAAGTGTTTTGATGCAGGTGTATAACCACTGGGCTTCTAGGTGGACAGACTTCATTCTATAATTGATGTTTTAGAGTGCCTAGAGATCAGGTAAAGGCTAAGTATCTCAAAAACATGCTTTTTGTATTTTATCTACCTTTTATATCATAATTTTTAATCACTCTTACAAATTTCTCCTGATAGTATTTCTCTGTAAATCATCGGAAAAAGAATCCTCATCTTGAAAAGAATCTCGATTCTAGGGAATCCAACCTAAGGCAGATGGGGATAGAATTCATGACATTACCATGGTAACCATTACCTTTGGGGAAGAGGAGAAGGGAGTGGCTGGCAAGTGAGCTGCTGAGGGGACTTGATGTGCTATTTCCCAATCTCATTGGTGATTACATGGCTGTGAGTACTAGTGCTCTATACTTATAATTTTTGCAAAATTCTGTACAAACTTGTATATAAATTTAAAAGGTTTTAAATGTCTATACTTTTCTCCCATGTAAAAATGTTTTTAAGAATTTATCCTAAGGAAGTATTTGGATAAGTAAATGAAGTTATATGTACACAATAAATAATAAACTAAAATGATGTTTTCTGATAAGTTATTACTTCTACCAAAAATATTGGATAACAACTGTAGTTCATATTACAGTACTTAGAATCTGGATATATAGAAGGAAGGAAAGAAGATAAAAAGGAAAGAATTATTAGCACTTTACATAGAAAAGCTTTAAACATTAACAAATAGTGGGCCCAGTGGAGGATGAACTTAGCCTGGAATGCTGATTGAATTTGGAGGTGGAGTGGTTGGAATTTAGAGAAATTTCAATAGTCAAATTATATTGTAGCTGGATTTTTAAAGATAAACAAGAACTCATCAGATGATTTCGTTTTTGTTAAATACATACTTTCAAAAGATTTGCTGCAAAATTTTGTTGTTGGAGCCCATTTCTATCCAAGTGAGTATCAACTGCTTTTATACACACAAAATCCTTAGGGATTTTTCTCCCCAGGCAGTGTGGAGCAGTCTAAAAGCATACTGATGAAAGTAAGTAATATATTGTACTTTCCTAATGCTTCTGAATAGCTGTGTGATCTTAGGTGAGCCTAACTTTTCTGGACTACCCTTCCAGATATGTAAAATGGCAATGTTTCAAGTTTTTTCCAATGCTAAAACATTCTATTTTAACCTTGGATGCACTTACTCCTAGAATCAGATGCCCTATTAGAATTCAATTTTAATTTTAGATTGTTAATTTAAAACTTTAAATAAAATTACATGAAAATTATATAAGGCAACTTAAGGTGATACATTATATTTATTATTATTAAGTTTCTATGTATGCTTTATAATAATTTGATGGATGTTTCAGCAAAATATAGAGCAAGATATAGAGCAAAATAGGTCATAAGCTCACATTATAATGACTAAGAATACTTGTATCATTAGTGAAAAGCAGAAGAAAACCTTAATAAATAAAAGAAGATATGGACTCACCTGGTTTCATAAATGGAATAAAGTCTTTTGTGTTCCTTGACTGCATTCCTGAAAAAAAAAGTAAAAGAAGGATAAGATATAAGCTTTAAATTTATTGCTAAGGTCTGAAATGTCTTCAATAAGTATGTTGCTAAATTTTGTCTATTTGGTGAAATTAAATAAATAATATTTAAAGCAATGTGTACACATTTTAAAAAATAATAAACATCACATTACATAGGCTTAGGTTTGGGTTCTTGCTCTAATAGTAGATGGAATGGTTATAGGACCACTGTTTATATTTTAGTGAAGAAAAATAAATTTCAAATAGAAGTATGTAGCGTGATAAAATTAAAACAAAATAATATAATAGAAAGACTTGAGAGGAACCATTTTAAATGAGATGACAAGAAAATTTTTGAGTAAGTGAATTTTTAATTGAAATCTGAATCATGAAAGAGGTAGGAAAACAGAAGCAAGGTGAAGTTCAAAGTTCTAAGGTAAGGATGAGCCATATATATTTGAAAACAGTTATCTTCATCATCATCTTTATCATCATCATCGAATAGCAATAATAAAAATAATAGTTAAATATTGATTATAATGTACAAGTCACTGTATCTCACATGCTGAAAGAGTAATTTCAAATAAAATAATTGAAATAAACTAATGGAGATAAAATCCATAATTCAAGGCATTAAAACCATAATTGACAGTAAAAACCATGTCAGTGATGTGGAAAAATGAAATCTGAGGCCTTGTCTGCAGCCTTTCTCCAACACCTATCACTGGCCTGTTTAGCTGCTACCTCAGCAAAACATGAGCTCACAGAAAAAATATACCCCAAAATATGTTCAAATGATTGCTAGGAACAAACCTTTCAGCATATAGTGTCAAAACAACTGGACATTCATATGTAAAATTAGACTTTGACTTAAATTTCATTCTTTATACAAACAAGATCTCAAAATTAGCCATATATCTGAATTACCATATAAAATTTTTCATTTCAGATATTTTTTAGAAAAAAGGAAAAAAATTCTTTATGACTTGAAGTTAGGAAGACTTTATAGACATGGCACCAAAAGCACAATCCATGATAAAATAACAAACTGTGTTTAATAAAAATTTAAAATATTAGTTAAAGAAATGAAATGTTTAAGGAAATGAAATGACAAGTTACATGTTGGCAGAAAATATTTATAAATCACATATATAACAAAGGACTTCTTTCTAGGACATATAAAGAACTCTCAAATGCCAGTAGTAAGAAATCAAACCACTCCATTAGAAAACTGAGTGAAAGATATGAACAGATGCTTTAGCAAATAAGATGTACAGATAGCACCTGAAAAGATGTGCAACAAAATTAGACATTAGAAAATACAAATTAAAATTATACTGTGATGCCACTACACAACAGAAGCTCTAGAATTAGAAAAAAAAAAACAACTAGTGAGGATGAAGGGGAACCAGAACCATAATACATGGTGGTTATGCACAATACTACAGCAAAAGATTTGGGCACTTTCTTATGAAGTTAAAGATATATTTACTATACAATCAGCAACTGCACTTTTTGACTATATACACTACAGAGATAAAAGTATATTTTCACACAAACCCATTGATAGTAGCTCTTTTTCAATCGACAATCAACTAAATCTAGTAACAACTTATTTTGTTCAATAGCTAAATGAGTAAGCAAACTGGGCTACATTCATTTGATGGAATACTACTCAGCAATAAAAAATGAGCTAGTGATAAACAAAACCACCTAGATGGATCTGAAAGGCATTATGCTAAGTAAAAGATGCAAGGGTAAAAAAATTATGCAACACATGACTTCATTTATATGACATTTTCAAAAAGAGAGAACTATAATAAACCGGTGGTTCATCACCCATCAAATCGGTAGTTTGCAGGAATTAGGGATAGAAGATAACACAGAGGAATCTGGGTAGTATATTAGTCTGCTTGGGATGCCATAACAAAATCACAGACAAGGTAGCATAAATGACATAAATTTGTTTTCTCATTGTTCTTGGGGATAGAAATCAGAGATCAACATCCAGCAAGGTCAGCTTCATTCTGGCTTGCAGGCAGCCACCTTCTCACTAGGTCTTCAATATGCCCTTTTTCATGGTGTTTACTATAAGGACACTAAGCCTATCAAACTACAGGTTAACCTTTCTGAATAAGTTTTACTTAATTGCTTCCTTAGGGGACCCATCTTCAAATACAGCCACACTGGGAAATGGGACTGCCATATGTGATTTTTTGGGTGACACATTTAATCCATAACATTCCACCCTTGGCATCTCCAAATTCCTGTCATCTCACATGCAAAATACATTAACTCCATCCTATAGTCCCCAAAGTCTCACCTCAATCCAGGATCAACTCTAAAATCCAAAGTCCCCTCTGAATCAGATATAAGTGAGGCTTGAGATATAATTTATCCTGAGGCAAAATTTGTCTCCAGCTTGTGAACCTGTGAAACCTGACAAATTATGTGCTTCCAGAATATAACGGTGAAATAGGCTTAGGATAGATGTCATCATTTGAAAAAGAAGAAAACAGAAGGAAGGAAGGGGTTATAAGCCCCAAGCAAATCCAAGAGCTAGTAAGTCAAATTCCCCAGGTATTTATGTTAGATAATAAGAATATGGCTCTCTGGGATAGTCTTGATCTTTTGACTCTGCCAGGACCCTATTCCCATGGCATTCTTTGAAAGCTCTGCCTCTACACTTCTTTGTGGTAGCTGACTGCCCCAGCGAATTTAAGGACAGCATTCTACCTCTGAAACTGAGAAGGAAGCAGCTTGCCCCTGGGCCTGTGGTGGGATTGGCAGCCCTGATGATCTGTGAATTATTAAATCATTCTGCCCACCCCCCAACTTTAAAAAAAGATTTTATTTATTTATTTATTTATTTATTTATTTATTTATTTATTTATTTAATGAGAGAACCAACTAAGAAAAGGGGGAGAAGCAGGCTCCCTGTGAGCAGGAAGCTTGAGGCAGTGTTCTATCCCATGACCTGAGCCGAAAGCAGATGCTTAACAGACTGAGCCACTCAGGTGCCTCTATTCTGCCCTTTTCTTGAAGGGTAATACATGTTTGCAGCCTTTTTCTCTATTTACCCTTTTCTCTATTTCCCTCAGTGTTAGCTTGCAGGGTCTCTGAGGTCTAATCCCATCTCTATCTCTATCTCTGCTCTCATAATTCCTGAGACTTCTGCTTGAGAGAGCTGATTAGATCTATGATTCACCTCCATAATAATCTTCTTACCAACTGGTTGGTCAGCCGCAGCCTTAGTGGTCTTTTAAAGACATGCTTTCTCATTTTTTTTTCTTTTGCAATATGGATAGGCTAAGAATTTCATAAATTTTCAAGTTCTAATTCCTTTTTGCTTAACAATTCCTCTTTTAATTAATTTATCTTCTCTTACATTTTACTATGAGCAGTCAATAGAAACTCAGGGTGCACCTGAAAAGTTTTCCTTAGAAATCTCATCAGCTACATATCCAATTTTGTTATCTGCGAGTTCTACCTTCCACAAAACACTAGATCACAATTCAGCCAATTTCCTTGCCTCTTTATTACAAGGATATCCTTTCTTCCAATTTCCAATAATTTTTTCCTCATTCGTATCTGAAACCTCACCATAATGATCTTAAGTCCTCATACTTCCACCAACAATCTATTTATGGATTCTCTAAGAAGATGGAGACTCTCTCTCCAGCTCTCCTCTTTTCTTCATCAGATCTCACCAGAATCATCTTTTTTTTTAGATTTATTTATTTATTTTAAAGAGAGAGAGAGAGAGAGAGTAGACAAGTGGGTGGGGGGTGCGAGAGAGAGAGAGAGAGAGAATAGGGAAGCATACCCCAGCTGAGTGGGAAGCCCAATGCTGGGCTCAATCTGGGGACCCTGAGATCATGATCTGAGCCAAAAGTTGAATGCTCAACTAACTGAGCCACCCAAGTGCCCCTCACCAGAATTATCTTCAACATCCATATTCCTATATCAGTCCCCTCACAACAATCCAGGCTTTTTCTAGCATGGAACTCTAAAGTCCCTCAGCTTCTACTTATTACCCAATCCCAAAGCTACTTCTACATTTTTAGTCATTTGTTATAGCAGTACCTACTTTCCTATACCAAGATCTACATTAGTCTGCTACAGCTGCCATAACAAAATATCATAGACTGGTTGGTTTAAATAATAGATTTACTTTATCACAGTTTTGAATACTACAACTTAATAGTCAGGGTCTGGCAGGGTTGGTTTCTAGTGAAAGTTCTCAGTTTGCTGACAGCCACTTTTTGCTTGTGTCCTCACATGCTCTTTCCTTGGTGCATATACACAAGGAGATGTTTCTTTCTTTTATTTTTAAGATTTTATTTATTTACTCATGAGAGACAGAGAGAGAGAGAGAGAGAGAGAGAGAGAGTCTGAGACACAGGCAGAGGGAGAAGCAGGCTCCACGCAGGGAGCCCGATGTGGGACTCGATCCCAGGTCCCCAGGATCACGCCCTGGGCTGAAGTCTGCTAAACCGCAGAGCCACCCGGGCTGCCCAGGAAGATGTTTCTTATAAGGATAATAATTCTATCAAATCAGAGCCCCACCCCTCTGACCTCATTTAACCTAAATTACTTCTTTAGAGGCTCCATCTCTAAATATAATCACAGGGCAGGTTAGGGCTTCAATAGAAGTATTTGGGGGCAATACAAACATTCAGTCTATAGCAGGTGGTGATGGAATTATGCTGTATCTTAATTTTGGTGGTGGTTACATGAATCTGTAACTTTATGAAGATTCATAGAATTTTATACCAAAAGTCATATTTATTCAGTGATAATTTTTAAATATTATGATAGATTCAAATGGATTACAAACAAGAATTCAGAGTAAAAAATTTTCAGATTCAGTTTATTTTTTAAAATATCCAAAAATATTGTTTCCAGTAGATGCACTTAAGTTTGAAAATGAAACAGGAAACAGCTATATCAGGCAAAATAAAATTTATGTTAAATATTTCAATGGATAATGAGAAATATTACCTACTCTTAAAAAAACTAGAAAAAATGTTACTATATATATATATATGATGTTACTATGTATATATATATATATAAACTTTTAATGTGTATAGCCATAGGGGATTGAACTGTAGGAGAAATAAATAATTTAACTCATCCCTTTCAAAATTCATAAATTGAGAAAACAAAAACTGAGAAAGAGAATAATATAAATCATATAGTTAACAAAGTTTAGCCAATGGCTGTATCTTGAATATCATATTTGGCATATGGAGAATATATGATCTTGTGAAGTATTCATTATATTGGCCATAAAGAGAGAACTTCAAGTTCCAAAGAATCAGTATCATTCAGATTGCTTTTTGAATATTTTTGCTAAAATTTCCTATAGTTTTGAAAAATAAATGATCCTTAGTTTAAAAAATCTTCAGGGGATTATAAAACATTTAGAATTGGATGTCAGTTAATATGCTACATGCCAAAATTTGATTTAAACAAGAACCATATGGATAATTCAACGTTAGAAAATATGTCAAAATATGTCAAAATATGCCTGAGTGTTTCAGTGGTTAAGCATCTGCCTTCAGCCCCAGGGCATGATCCAAAGTCCTGGGATGGAGTCCCACATCTGGCTCCCTGCATGGAGCCTGCTTCTCACTCTGCCTATGTCTCTGCTTCTTTCTGTCCCTGTGTGTCTCTCATGAATAAATGAATAAAACCTTTTAAAAAAAGAAAGAAAATATGTCAAGCAATTTGTAATTTACCAAATTTACCATGCTATCTTTGGGGAGTGTGGAGCCCACATGGGGCTTGAACTCATACCCTGGGATCATGACCTGAGCCAAAATCAAGGATCAGAAGCTTACCAAATGAGCCACTCGGGTCCCCCAATAGTATTTTTTTTTTAATTTATTTATTTATTCATGAGAGACACAGAGAGAGGTAGAGACATAGGCAGAGGGAGAAGCAGGCTCCATGCAGGAAGCCTGATGTGGGACTCGATCTCAGGACTCCAGGATCACACCCTAAGCCAAAGGCAGATGCTCAACCCCTGAGCCACCCAGGTGTCCCCCACCCCAATACTATTTTTAACAAATGGTGCTGGAACAACTAAACATCCACATGCAAATAAATAAATAAATAAATAAATAAATAAATAAATAAATCTAGACACAGACTTCATACCCTTCACAAGAATTAATTCAAAATGGGGATCCCTGGGTGGCGCAGTGGTTTGGCGCCGGCCTTTGGCCCAGGGCACGATCCTGGAGACCCCGGATCGAATCCCACATCAGGTTCCCGGTGCATGGAGCCTGCTTCTCCCTCTGCCTGTGTCTCTGCCTCTCTCTCTCTCTCTCTGTGACTATCATAAATAAATAAAAAAATTAAAAAAAAAAACTTCTTAAAAAAAAAAAAGAATTAATTCAAAATGAATAAAATACCTAAATGTAAAATACAAAACTATAAAACTAGTAAAAGATAACATAGGAAAAATCTAAATAACTTTGTATTTGGCAATTACTCTTTAGAAACAGTGATGTTTCAATTACTTTTTAAAAACGAAAGACATGTATTATGATCCAAGAAAAAAGTAGTTGATAAATTGTGCTTTATTAAAATTAGAAATTTCTGCTTGAAAGACACTGTCAAGAGAATGAAAGACAAACCATAGACTGGGAGAAAGTATTTGAAAAAACAGTATGATTATGAACACATAATACAAAGAACTCTTAAAATTCAACAGTAAGAAAACAAATAAACTAATGAGAAAATGGGCCAAAAACCTGAATAGATACCTCAACAAAGAAGATATAAGCATATGAAAAGATGCTCATTATCATATATCATTAGGAAAATGCAAATTAAAATGATAAATAACAAAGCATAAATAACAAAGCACACCAAAATCCAGAACACTGGTAACACCAAATTCTGGTAAAGATGTGGAACAATAGGAACTCTCATTTACTGCTAGTGGGAATGCAAAATGGCAAATCCATTTTGGAAGACATTTTTTGAGTTTCTTATGAGACTAAACAAACTTAATGTATATAATACAACAATTGTACTTCTCCATATATACCCAAATAAATTGAAAACTTACGACTATACAAAAACTTTCACATTTGATGCTTCTAGCAACTTTATTCATAATTGCCAGAACTTGGAAGCAACTGAAATGTCCTTCAGTAGTTGAATAAATAAACTATGATACATCACTGCAATGGAAGATTATTCAAAGATGAAAAGACATGAATTATCAAGCCATGAAAGGACATGTAAGAATCTTAAATACATACTACTAAGTGATAGAAGGCAATCTGAGAAGACTACTTACTGTATGATTCCAACCGTATGACATTCTAGAAAAGATAAACTCTGGAGAGAATAAGAAGATCAATGGCTGCCAGGTGTTGAGAAGGAGGGAGAAATGCATAGGCAGAGCACAGAGGACTTTGAGTGCAATGAAACTATTCTATGATACAGTAATGGTGGATACATATTATTATATACTTGTCCAAACTCATAGAATGTTTGAGAGTTCCCAAGAGAGAACTTTCATATAACTATAGACTGTGAGTAATAAAGATGCATCAAGGTAGGTTCATCACTTGTAACATATGTATCAACTTGAGGGAGTTGGTGATAATAAAGGATCATCATCTAAAGGTAGATGTGTGGGGTTAGGGAGAATATGGGAAATCTCCCATACCTTCCATTCAATTTTGCTATAAATCTTAAACTGCTCTAAAAAATAAAGTCTGTTTAAAAAATTAAAATTAAATAAAGCTGAATCATTGACAGGTTTAAAGCATATGGATTACAAAATTTTTGAAAGAAACCTTTGAAAAAAACCTTTGGGATCCAGTGCTGGGTAAAGAGTTCTTGGACAAGACAGAAAAGGCAAAATTCATGTCAGGGAAGTTTGCTAAGTTGAACTATGTCAAGATTGAAATGTGTAGGCCCTTTCAAAGCCCTTCTTGGGGGGATACAGAGATAGGTTATAGAGTGGACAAAAGTGTTTGCAAACTACATATCCAGTGGGACTCTGCTATCTACTGTGTATGGAGAACTAAAAAAAATAACAGTTAAAAAAATCTAATAACCCAATTAGAACATGGGCAAAAGCCATGAAAAGATATCTCACTAAACAGAGTGTAAATAGCAAGTGAACACATGACAACATGTTCAACATCATTAGCTATTGAGCAGGTTGAAATGGAAACAACAATGAGATATCACTCCACACCTATCAAAATATCTAAAACAACAACAAAAAATTAACATCACATACTGGCAAGGATGTAGAGAAACTCAATCACTTACACATTGCTGATGAAAAGAGAATAAAACATTACCACACCAGAAAACAGTCTCTTAAAAATAAAAATCTAAGTATGCAAGAAACATACAGCCAGCCAATTGCACTCCTGGCATTTATTTCAGAAAAATGAAGATTTATTTTCACATAGGGACCTGTCTACAACTGTTTGCAGCAGTTTTGTTCATGGGAGCCAAAATGGAAGGGACCAGATGTCCTTTAATAAATGGACTTTTAAACAGACTTTGGTTAATCCATGATGTGAAATAGTGTTCAGCAATAGAAAGGGGCAAATGATTTTTACTGATACATGCCAACTGATGAAACTCTGGAGATATATGCTGGATAAAAAAGGCTAATCCCCAAATATTACTACTACTGGATTACTCCATTTATATATCGTTGCAATGACAAAACTATACAAATGGAAAGCAGAAAGGAGAGGTGAGGTAGGGAGATTGGCTAGGATTACATGGGTTCAAGTGAGAAACATAAGGGTGTGTCTTGACTGTGTCAATGTCACTATATTGGTTGTTCTATTAGAGTATAAATTTCAAGATATTACTTTTGAAGGCACATGGGTAAAGAGAACTAGGGATTTCTCTGTATTATTTCTTACAGCCACATATAAATGTAAATAAAAATTTTACTTTAAAAACTTAAGCCATTTCCAGTTATGGAAAAAATAAATTAAAATGGGGAATATTGTCAGTGATATTGTAATAGCATTACATGGAGACAGGTGGTAGCTACACTTGTAATGCACATAGCATCATGTCAAATCACTATGTATGTATACCTAATGTACAAGCAATTATAACATTGCATGTCAAGTATATGTCAATTAAAATAATAATAGATTATAATAATTTTATTCATTAAATTATAATAAATTATAATTATATAATTATAATTAATTATACTTAATTAATTTAATAATTTAAAAAATAAGTAAAATAAAAAGTTAAGTCCATAAACATTTTAGAAAACCTTTTAACTACTAATTGAGTTTTGAAATGGGAAAAGATATTTTGAGAAAAAATGATTAAAAAATGAATAATAAATGTTTCACAAAGTTTCAAAACCTGAAAGCTGAACACAATAAAAATGTTATAAGAAAACTTTGATTCAAATATGAACTAAAATAATATGATAGCATTTTCATGACAGTGTGGGAGGATGAGACTCTAAGCCCAAAGTAACAGTCTCCTTTTTCTTGGGCTGGCAAAATATTACCACAGTAAGTGTTGACGAATAATGGAACAGTGCTTTTTCCACTTACTTTCTTAATGTATTAGGATGATCAAACTTCCATAAGTTCAAAGGAGGTAACCTTTTTAGGAATTGTATCCCTTTGCCTGTGGCTGGTTTACATGAAGGTGAATGATCCAGTCTTTGCCTATGGGAATGTTTTTGTGTGCCTTCTGCAAAACATTTAGCTCCTAATAAATATAATCCTTTCCTTATTGTTTTTTTTTTCTCTCTGTTTTGAAACCTTCAAGTATATCATCTAATCCATAACATCTTACCTTGCCAGATAGCTTCAGTGTGGATCACTTGTTGTTTTGCTTTGTTTTAAAGATTTGTTTATTTGAAAGAGAAAGAACAGTGCAAGTGGGGTAGGGACAGAGGGGGAGGGAGAGAATCTCAAGCAAACTTTCCATTGAGCACAGAGCCTGATAAGAGGCTGACCCTACAATTCTGAGATCATGATCAGAGCTGAAAACAAGACCAGACAATCAAATGACTGAGCCACCAAGGTACCCTCAATCAGTTGTTTTTTAACACCCACAGCAAAGCTGTGGTCACAGGACTTCCTGACATTGCAATAGTCATTTAGATAGTTTTGTGAACCTCAGGGTTTCCTTTTTCTTTATTTACTCATCAATTTTACAGAAGTACATGCTCAAGTAAATTCCTCAAAATGGCATATGGAAGATGTATCTGGTCGAATGGTTTGGATTACTAATAGCAAATTAATTCTGAGGAAAGAAGGGGAACTTTTTAAAAGATTTTATTTATTTATTTATTCATGAGAGACACAGAGAGGTAGAGATATAGGGAGAGGGAGAAGCAGGCTCCCTGCGGGGAACCTGATGCAGGACTCAATGCCAGGACCCCGGGATCACTATCTGAGCCAAAGGCAGATGCTCAACCACTGAATCACCCAGGTGCCCCAAAAGGAAAATGTAATAATTATTTACCTAAAGACTGTGTAAGTGGGTAGGTGGAAAACACATTTGATCAGGATCCTGGTGGTCACTCTGGGATTCTCTCTACTCTACCCTCATTCAGATGTTTCTGTTCTTAGGCTAACTGTCCTCATGGAAACACATTGAATGGAACACTCCAGGATTCATTTACTTGTAATAGAGTCAGATTCTTTAGTCACAGTCTGCATTCAATCTTGGCTTTCACCAATATGCTGATTGATTTTAAATTTTTGAATGAAATAAAAATTCACTCTTTGTGGTATAAGTTCTATGGTTTTTATAGACACATGGATTTATACAGCCATCAGCAAAATACCATATAGAACAGATAAATCCCCCCCCCCAATTTCTTTGTTGTCAACTCCTCCCTTACTTCCAATCCCAGACAACTAATGATGGTTCTCTGATGGCATATAGTCTTGCCTCTTTCAAAATGTTGCATAAGGGCAGCCCCTGTGGCTCAGCAGTTTAGCGCCACCTTCAGCCTGGGGTGTGACCCTGGAGACCCAGGATGGAGTCCCACATCGGGCTCCCCGCATGGAGCCTGCTTCTCCCTCTGCCTATGTCTCTGCCTCTCTCTCTGTCTCTCATGAATAAATAAATAAAATCTTTAAAAAACAAAAACAAAAAAAAATGTTGCATAAATTGAAACAAACCATATATAGCATTTGGAATTTGGTTTTCTTCCCTTAGCAAAATTTACTAAAGATTCATCCATGTCCTGTGAATCAATACATTGTTTCTTTTTACAACTGAGTAGTGTTTCATTTTATGGATATACTACAGGTTGTTTATTCAGTCTCCCTTAGAGGACATTTGGGTTGTTTCCATCTTTGGCAACCATGAATAAAGCTGCTAATCCACACTCATGTACAGGATTTTGTATGAATAGAAGTTCATTCCACTTGCATAAGGAGAAGTGGGATTCCTAAATTATATGGTAAATGTATGTTTAATTTTGTAAGACTGCCAAACTGTTTTCCAAAGTGGCTGTATAATTTGCCTTCCAAATAGTAAAGGATGAGAGATCCAGTTTCTCTGCATCCTCACCAGGACTTGCTTTTTCTAGTTTTTGTTTTTAAATTTTGGCCAGTTTAATACACATGTATTGTAATATGTGATACTCTGTGTTTTTTTTAAATGACTAATAATGTTGAGCATCTTTTCCAATTCTTATTGATCATTCATGTCTTCTTTGGTAAAATTTCTAATCAGCTCATTTGTTCATTTTGAAAATTTCATTGTTTGTTTTCTTATTGTTAAGTTCTGAGAGTTTTTATATATTCTAGATCTGATAAAGTTCTTTGTCAAATATGTGATTTAAAAATATTTTCTTTCAGCTTATAGATGGTCCATTATCCTAACAGTGTTTTTCAAAGAGTATAAATTTTTATTTTTACTGAAGGCTAATTTATCAATTTTTCCTTTTATGAATTATGCCTTCAGTGTAATGTTAAAAATTTATTTTTCTAAAACTGAACACATATTTTCTCCTTTTTTCTTCTAGAAGTTTTATAATTTTAGGTTTTATATTCACATCCATGATTCTTTTTGAATTAATTTTGTATAAGATATGAAATATGTGTCAAGATTCAGGGATTTTTTTGAGTAAAGATGTTCTATTGTTCAAATATCATTTGTAAGAAATACTATTCTTTCTCAAACTGAGTTGTTTTTGCACTATTGTCAAAAGTTAGTTGACCTGATTTGTGTTGGTATATTTCTAGATTTTCTATCATGTTTCATTGATCTGTATATTTAAATTTTCATCACTTCCACACTCCTAATTACTGTAGTTTTATTATAAATCTTGAAATAAGGTAGTATTACTAGTTCAAATTTTCCCTTTTCAAAACTATCTTGGCCATTCTATACATCTAAATATTTTAGATTAAGTTTGTTGAAATCTACCAAAAAACTTGCTCAGATTTTGATTGAAATTTTATTTCATCTATAGATAAAATTAGGAATTGACATTTTAGTAATATTGAGATTTCTAATCCATGAACATTAGGTATCTCCATTTATATATGAATTCTTTTATTTTTGCCATTAATGTAATATAAGTATACTTTCTGGACATATTTTGTTAGATATGTACTTAAGTAATTTATTGCAGATAATATGTCTTAAATTTATTTATTTATTTATTTATTTGAGAATGAGAACAAGGACACGATGGGCAGAGAGAGAGGGAGAGAGAATTCCAAGAAGACTTCACGCTGAGCATGTAGCCTGATATGGGGCCCAATCTCATGACCCTGAGATCTTGACCTGAGCCAAAACCAAGAGTCAGATGCTCAACCAACTGTATCGTATAGGCAACTTGCAGATAACATTTTTAATGTAAAAATCTGGCTGTTAAAAAAAATCTGGCTGTTAATTGCTGTTATATCCAAATAATATTGATTTTTGAATAATGACCTTAATTCTTCAAACCCTAATAAACTCACTTACTTTAGAGGATGTTCTTGTAAATTCCTCCTAGTTTTCTGACAATCCTATCACATGATTTTTTTTTCATTTCTAATATGTAGGTCTATTTCTGACTTACTGCACTGGTTAGGAGTTCCAGGACGATGTTGATTAGAAGTATGTGAAAGAATCTTCTTGCCATCTTCCCACTCTGTTAGTGAAAGCATTCATTCTCTTGCCTTTAAAAATTGATGTTAGTTGTAAGTCTTTTGTAGATGTCCTTGACCAAGTTAAGAAAGTGCTCTTCTATTTGTAGTTTTCTAAGAGTGATTGTTTGTTTTATTCATATAAAACTTATATAATATAAAATTTATTACTTTATTTTAAAGTATAAAACTTAGTGGATTTTAGTATTTTCATGATTTTGTGTACCTTTCATTACCATCTAATCCAGAATACTTCCACATCCCCAAAATAAACTCATCCTTCTCAATTGCTCCTCTCCCACCCCTTAGCAACCACTATCTATTTCTTGTTTCTGCGGAT
The DNA here is from genome assembly GCF_018345385.1 of Vulpes lagopus. Classification (NCBI taxonomy): domain Eukaryota; kingdom Metazoa; phylum Chordata; class Mammalia; order Carnivora; family Canidae; genus Vulpes; species Vulpes lagopus. The sequence goes on along the minus strand of NC_054827.1, from coordinate 93,919,802 downwards.
TTGCCTATCCTGGACATTTCGTATAAATGGAACCAAAAATACATGGGCTTTTTGTCAGTCTAGTTTCTTTCACTTAACGTTATGTCTCAATTTCATCCTTATTGTAGTATGTATCAGTAATTCATTGCTTTTTGTAGCTAAATAATATTCCATTTCAGGGGCTTACCACATTTTGTTTATCTATTCAACAGTTGATGGACATTTGGGTTGTTTCTACTCTTTGGTTGTTATGAATAATTCTGCTGTGAATATTCATATACATGTTTTTGTAAAAAATATGTTTTCAATTCTTTTTCTTAAAAGATTTTGCTTATTTATTCATTAGAGACACAGAAGAAGGCAGATACATAGGCAGAGGAAGAAGCAGACTCCTTTGTGCGGAGTCCGATGCAGGACTTGATCCCAGGACTCTAGGATCACAACCTGAACCAAAGACAGATGCTGAACCACTGAGCCACCCAAGTGCTCCAAGTTTTCAATTCTTTTGGATATATACTTTAGAGTAGAATTGTTGGATATGTCACAACTCTATTGTTATCATTTTGAGGAACTGCCAAACTGTTTTCCATAGTGGCCACGTCATTTTACATTTCAACTAGCAATGTGTAAGGGTTCCAACTTCTCTATGTTCTAACCAACGTTGTTATTTGTTTCTTTTTAAATATTTTCTTATAGATATATCATTGGGTATAAAGTGGTTCCTTATTTTAGTTTATTTCATTTACCTAGTGATTAGTAATGCTGAACATCTTTTCATGGCTTATTGGCCATTTGTGTAAATTCTTTGGAGTAATGTCTATTCAAATCCTTTGTCTATTAAAAATTAGGTTAATATCATTTTATTGTTGAGTTGTAAGATTTTCTTAATATATTCTGGATGCTAAATGCTTACCAGATATATAATTTGCACATATTTTCTCCCACTTAATGGGTTGTCTTTCTGTTTTCTTGATAGTATACTGTGATGCACAAATTTTTTCAGTTTTTCAAATTTAATTTCAAATTAGTTAACATACAGTGTAGCACTGGTTTCAGGAGCAGAATCCAGTGATTCATCACCCACATACAAAACCCAGTGCTTTTTGATGAAGTCCAAAAATATCTATTCTTTTCCTTTCCTTCTTTAATAAACTTTTCTTAATTCAAAGTCACAAATATTTACACCTATATTTCCTTCTAAAAGTTTAATAATTTTATCTTCTATATTTACATTTAATACATTTTGAGTTAATTTTTGTATCTGGTGTGAACTACATTCATTCTTTTACATTTTGTATCCAATTATCCTAGCACCAGTTTGTGAAAAGATTTTTTTCTCACTAAATTCTCTTGGCACTCTTGTCAAAAATCAATTTATCAAATCCCTAATTGCCATATAAAAGACCCCAGCCCCTCTCCTTCCACAAAGACCAAAAATTTATTTATTTATAAACAAAAACAGCTCTTGGACAGCTCTGGAGTCCCCTGAAGCACAGAGGAACAGCAGAAAAAAGAATAACTACACAAGAAGAGAAAGAAAAACATCTTAATTTTCTCTGCATCATCCCATTCCCCAGGCCAGCATTGTTCAGTGCCAAGAGGGAACTCCTAAGCTAGAAGTAATTCCCCTTGTCAGTTAAAGAAGACCTGAATAAGCAGCCTGCTTCCCTAACCTTTTGGGGTGCTACATGAAGGACCTGCTTCGTTTTACCCCACCCAACAATTGGCAGAGCTCAAACATACAGAGACAGCTCGAACAAAAAAGAAGAGCAAGAGCTACCAGTATGAGCCATGCAGCACAGGGCAACCATAGTAACCAGTGATCTGTTCTGCAGATGACCCTAGCAGCTATTATCAGTGAAGAAACCAAGGGCTAGTGCAGCCCTATGGGCCCCCTGCAGATACCACTTTTGCCCCACAGGTATTCATGATCACAGAGAGCAGCCACCTGACTCCTTTTACACTTCCTCTCCTCCCCACTGCCAGATCTGGGACCCATCCTAGCAGTCAGCCCAGGCCTCTCCAACTGTGTAGTATCTAGAGCCTAGATCCCAGCAGCTGTTCCCCACCAGTGCACATACATTGGAGGGCTAGCCTTTCTAGCTGTGTACCTACATGACTCTAGCCTCCACTGTTATCTATGTGCCCATGGGGAGACCATGTAGCCATGCTTATAGCTGGACCTTCACAGCCCAGATCCAGCCTTGTCTCCTGTCACTAGCTGCCACCATGGATCTGGTCTGTAACTAGTCTCTCCGGCTAGACACTTGCATGGCTTCAGCCCCACTCTAAATGCTGGCCTCCCCTGCTGTGTACCCATGGTGACACCCAGCATAGAGTACACCACACCAGGGCACCTACAGTTGTCAGTGTGCCTGCAGTTGGCCCTGGTCTTTGCTGCTTGTCTTTACTCCCACCACTATGTGTGTGTCTGTAACTGGACCCTGCCAATACACAGGCCCCTGCAGTTGGCTCCTGCAGCTAGTGCATACTATTTGCTCTAGCCACAATTGATACTGCACCAGTCTCCAGACACTGAACCTAAAGGCACTCAGGAGGATCCCAATAGTACTTATAGCCACTTTTGGACTCATCACAGCTCTATCTACATACCATATAGTTGTCAACATGGATCGTAGAAGTCTAAGATGATGAAATTTCATGCCTTCCTGGCCCCAGACCAGCCACATGCCCCTGGACTTGGTGTGCCATGCACCACTAGATCCAGGATCACAGTATGCTCCAATGTGTTCCCAATTGCAGGTGAAAGTCTTTCCTTACCAAAGTTAGTCCATAAAATGTAGAGAAGTAACTGCTTCTTCAAACACACAGACACCTCTGCAAGGTTACAGGTATCATGAAGAATCAGGGAAATATAATACCACCAAAGGAATACAATAATCTCCAAAAACTAATCCAATGAAATGGAGACACATACATTGCCTGATAGTGAATTCAAAATAATTATTCTAAAGATGCTCAAAGAACTACAAAGAACAGATAAATAATTCAATGATACCAGACAAACTACAAAAACAAAATGAGAAGTTTAACAAGGAGGGCAGCCTGGGTGGCTCAGTGGTTTAGCACCACCTTCAGCCCAGGGTGTGATCCTGGAGACCGGGGATCAAGTCCCATGTCAGACTCCCTGCATGGAGCCTGCTTCTCCTCTGCCTGTGTCTCTGCCTCTTTCTCTCTCCATGTCTCTCATGAATGAATTTTTTTTTTTTTTGTAAAGAGAAGTTTAACAAGGAGAAAACAGAAAAGAACCAAACACATTTTGGAGTTGAAGAATCCAGTAGATAGCTTTAGCATCAAACTTGACCAAGCAGAAAAATCAGTGACTTCAAAGACAGATCAATTGAAATTATACAGAGAATCAAAAAGGGCAAAAAAATGAAAATAAATGAAGATTCAATGCAGTCTCTATATAATTTCCAAAGACATTTTCATAGAAATAGAAAAAAAAATCTAAAATTCATATGGAAACACAAAGATCCCTGAAGAGTCAAAGCAGAGAAAAAACAAAGCTGGAAGCTGCATACTTCTTGATTCAAAATATATTACAAGGCTATAATAATCAAAGATTATGGTACTGACATAAAAACAGATACATAGACCAATGGTACAGAATCAAGACCCTGAAAATAAAGCCACATATATATGGCCAACTAATATTTAAGAAGGGAACCAAGAATAATATTTAAGAAGGGAACCAATGAAGAAAGGACAGTTTCTTTAATAAATGGTATTGGGGAAATTGGATATCCACATGAAAAATAATTAAATTGGGCCTCTGTCTTACAGCACTCACAGATATTAACTCAAATTGGGTATAGGACTTAAACATAACACTTGAAACCATAAGAATGCTAGAAAAAAACACAGGAAAAATTCTTCGACAACAGTCTTGGCACCAGACTTTTGGATATGATACCCAAAGTAGAAGCAGCAAAAGCAAAAATAAACAAGTGAGACAACATCAAAGGAAAATATTTTATACATCAAGAGAAACAATCAAAAAATGCAAAGCCAATCTAGAATGGGAGAGAAGATTTGCACAGGATATATCAGAAAAGGGATGAATATCCAAAGAACTCATACAACTCATTAACAAGAAAACAAGCAATCCAATTAAAATTAGAGGAACTGAAAAGACATTTTTTTTTCAAAGAAATGGCCCAATGAAACCGTGCTCAACATTGTTAATCACTAGGGATATGTAAATCAGAACCATAATGAGACATCACTTCACATCTGTTAGAATACTACTATTAAAAAGACAAGAAATAGCAAATACTGGAGAGGATGTTGGGAAAAAGGAATCCTTGTGTACTGTTGGTAATGGAATTGGTGCAGCCACTATGAAAAACAGGATAAGGGTTCCTCAAAAAAGTAAAAATAGACCAAGTAACCTCACTTCTGAGTATTTACCTGAAGAAAATGAAATCGCAATGTTGATATCTGCACCTTCATGTTCATTGCAGCATTATTTACAATATTCAAGATTGGAAACAACCTAAGTATCCATTGATGGATGATTCAGTAACAAAAAAAGTGTTACATATACCATAAAAAGAAGGAAATGCTGCCATTTGAAAGTGTTTTTTTCTTGTCTTCATATATATCTCATCTTTTTGTTGTTGACAGATATCTTGTATAAGACTTAAATATGAAAAAATAGTCTTCATCCCTGAAAATGAGTATTTCTTTTCTTCATCTAGGGCTTTGTGATAGTGTTTCAATTAAACTAGTCTGGAGTCGAACTCTGCTTGAGATTTGTTCTTTTCCTTTCAGTTGCCACAGGCTTCAGATTCTTCTAGAGCTATCTTATGTTTAGAGATGTTGGCTTGCCAGAGGTGTATTTCCTACTCTCCCAACAACTCTCATGACTCCTCCATCCTCAGCGTTAAGCTCCTTTTGCACTGTGCCTCAGAGAGGCTCAACCTTTGTATATTACTTGTGACAGAATGTTTATTTTCCTGGTTTTGAGGGTGGAGGGTATTTTTTACTGTCTTAAGTCTCAGTCTTACTGTTTATTTATGACTCTGTATTTAATGTGTTTTTCAAAATATTATCAGGGGTTTCTTCTTTAATTTTATTTTTTCTCAGTTGTTGGTATAAAATCATTAAAACTTACTTTTCTATACTGAACTGCTATCCAATTTGCTAAGTTAACATTAATTTTAGTAATCCATCACCCCATTATTTCTTTGTTTTTTCTCTGTACATGATCATCTTATTTCTTCCTTTATAGTCCTTATATTTTTTCCCTTTACCTTATTGCTGTAGTCATAACTTCCAAATGAATGTTGAATAGAAATAGTGATAATGACTATTTTTGTATTATTCTCAAGGGTGGATCATATGGCTAGAAGCACACTTAGTCTATAAGAAATTGGCATATTGTGTAATAAAATTTTACATTCCTAACAATAATAAATGAGAGTTCTTCAACAATCTCACTAACACTTGACATGGTGAATCTTTTTAATGTTCACAATTCTAAAAGGTGTGTAGTGGTATATTATTGTGGTTTCAATTTTTATTTATTTAATTTAATTTATTTAAATTAGCTATAATTTTTTAAAGATTTTATTTATTCATGAGAGACACAGAGAGAGAGTGAGAGGCAGAGACACAGGCAGAGGGAGAAGCAGGCAGAGGGAGAAGCAGTCTCCATGCAAGGAGCCCGATGCAGGACCCGATCCTGGGACCCAGATCATGCCCTGGGCCCAAGGCAGGCACCAAACCGCTGAGCCACCCAGGGATCCCAAAATTAGCTATAATTTTAAGCATATTTTCATATGTTTATATGCCATCTGTATACATTCTTTGGCAAAGTACTTGTTCAATGATTTTGCCAATTATTTTGACTGATTTCTCAACTGAGATTTAAAAGTTCTTTATTTATTTTTGTCATAAGTTTTTAATAAAATGTATACTTTGGAAACATTTTCTCCAATTCTGAGGATTCTCCTTTAATTTACTTAAAAGTAGCTTTCAAAGAGAAGCTTTTGATTTCTATGAAATCCAATTCATCAAATTTTTTTATATTATGGATCATGTCATTATCAGAGATACCTTTGCCTAACCCAAGGTCTGTACAGAAGTTTTCCTCTATGTTTTCTTGTATAAGTTATACATTTTAGGTTTCACATTTGAATCTGTGATTCATTCTGAGTTAATTTTCAAATATAGCAAGAAGTATGGATGGAAGTTTGTTTCTACACCTGGATTTCCAATCGTTCTGCAGTACTTTTGAAAAGATAATCCTTTTTCTACTGATTTGCCTTTGCACTTTCATTAAGAATCATATTTCCAAAAAAAAGGTTTATTTCTCTATGTATGCATCTATTTAGGAATTTTCGTTCTGCTCCTTTGATATAATTTTCTCTCTTCTTACAAATACCACATTGTCTTGATTAGTAAAGTTTTATGAGTCTTGAAATCAAGCAATATTAGTCTTCCACCTTCTGTCTTATTTTTCAAAATTACTGGCTGAGTATTCTGTAGGAAATTTAGTATTTCTTTGTTTATTTCTAAAAAGAGCATGAGGATATTTTCAATATGATTGCATTCCTTCTAAAATCAATTTTAGGAGTCATCTGACCGATTCTTTTAGTTCCTCTAAGATTTCTATCAACAATATTTGTAGTTTTCGGGATCCCTGGGTGGCGCAGTGGTTTAGCGCCTGCCTTTGGCCCAGGGCGCGATCCTGGAGACCCGGGATCGAATCCCACATCGGGCTCCCGGTGCATGGAGCCTGCTTCTCCTTCTGCCTATGTCTCTGCCTCTCTCTCTCTCTCTCTCTGTGTGACTATCATAAATAAATTTAAAAAAAAATTTAAAAAAAACAATATTTGTAGTTTTCAGTGTACATTGTTTTATATCTTTTTCAGATTTAGTCTTAAGTATTTCATAGTTTTTGATGCTATTTAAAAATTGAATATTATTTTTTTAATCTCAATTTTAATCAGTCATTTTAATATAGAAACAAAATTGATTCTTTCATATTATTCATATATCCTTCAATCTCATTAAACTCTCTTAATATGTCTAGTAGCTTTTTGAGGATCACATTATTCCATATTATTCCTGTATCTATAATGACACTTTAATGATATTTTTACTATTCCTTTAAAATTGTGATGACTTGTATTTATTTTTTTAGCCTGCTTGTAAGTGATTAAAATCCTGCTATAATATTTAACAGAAATGGTAAGAGTGGATAGGCTTGAATTTATCCTAATTTGAGGCATCAAACATTCAGTTTTTCACCATTAAGTGTGATGCAAGTTCTGTAGCTTTTTGGTAGATGTCTTTTTTTCAGAAAAGGAAATTCCTTTCAATTTTTTTTGTTTTGCTGAAATTTTTAGCAGGAGTAGATGTGAAATTTGTTGTTGAAATTTGTTGAAAAAGCACTGAGAAAAAGTGCTTTTTCTCGAACTATTGAGATGGTCATATTGTTTTTCTCTTTTTTATTTGTTAATATAATGATTTAAATGGAATGATTTAGAACAGTGGCCAGCCCAAGTCCAGCTGCCTATTTTTGTGAATAAGTTTTTTCTAGGGTCATAGCCATGCCATCCATATATGTATTGTATATAGCTGTTTCCATGCTACAGTGGAAGAGTCGAACAGTTGTAGACAAAGACTATGTAGCCATAACCTAAAATATATATTAGCTGGACTTTAGAAGTAATAATTTGCTGATCCTTTATTTAGAATATTTAAACAACCTTGCATTTCTGGGATCAACTCTACTTGATAATCATGTATTATCCTCTTTATATATTGCTAAAGATAATCTTCTAAAATTTAGTGCAGGATATTCGCATCTATATTAATGAGGAATATTGACCTATAGTTTTCTTATTTTGTAATGTCATTTTCTGGTATTCATATCATGGTAAAGCTCACCTTATAGAATAATATAAGAAACATTCCCTGCTTCTCAATTTTTGAAAGATTTTGTGTAGATTTTGTTATTTACTATTCCATTTCTCAAAAGTTTACATCTATTTTATTTTATCCACTTTTCCCCTTTGATGAATGTTTTCTGATAGCCAATTGTCTTGGGTAAGGTTTTTTGGCTTATAAAATAAGGTATTTACTGTTTTACAACAAGAACACTGGAGCAAAAGTTGCTCCAGGGTTAATTTGTTGACAGTTCTTGCATTTTTCCATCTATCAACTGGTGTTCAAGACATCTTCAGGCCAGTTCTCCTTAAATCCACAAGATGTCTCTAAGAGATTCCACCATTACTTCACATGGCTCCTGTGCCTTATTCACTGGGAAAATGGTGGTTGAGCTGGAGAAGGATAGTTGTTAAGGGAAGAGAGAAAAAGAGTGGCTAGATGATGTACATCCTTTGGGGGTTGAATTTATAATTTTTGTTTTATTCTAACTGTAAAGGGAAGTCATGGGAATAATAATCACATAGGGATTGATGTGATTTCTTTTTGTTTAGCTTTAAAATATCACACTGGAGGGCACCAGATGGCTCATCAGTTGAACTGCTGGCTCTTGATTTCACCTTAGGTCATGATCTTAGGGTCCTAGGATTGAACCCCACATTGGGCTCTGTGCTCAGCAAATTGTCTGCTGAAGATTCTCTCTCCCTCTTTCTCCCTCTGTTTCTTTTCCCACTCATGCTCTCTCTCTCCCTCAAATGAATAAATCTTTAAAAAAACAAAATAAATAAAATATCACTCATAACTTTTATATGACACGTAAGAGAAACAGTAGAAAACATTGTTAGGAATAGTAACCTAAAAGAGCTAAAACTAAGATTAAATAATATATTTCTATCCTCTGAATATAAGCTAATGCCAACAGAAGTTGAAATTTTGCAACTTTAATTCATTCTCTAAAAACAGCATTATTTTTCTGTATGCCTATGAGCATACCTCCTTCACCTTTCTTCTAATGCTTTGTTAAAATAAATGTCAAAAACCATAGCAAAGTATACAAACATACACATATATGAAAACTCCAATGTTAATGGTTCAGTAAGGCTTTGCAAGACCACAAAATTGAAAGCAGCACTTTCTCCCCTTTTTAACAGTGTGCTGTCTAACATATGCTACAACTTATTGCAAAGTAGGTCCCCTACCTTGTAGATGAAAGCAGAAGTGTTATAAAGTACTATAACTGAAGTGTTATAATTTAATGTTTGCTAATTTAATGTTTGCTAAATAAACAGTAAATAAGACCTATGAAAATTGGTATAGTTTCAATATGTTTTTTCATCCAGATGTATTTATTCTTTTTTTTTCAAGTTTTCTCAATGACATTTCAATAAATGTCATAATTCAAAAATATTTTGTGATTATTTTTATTAAGAAGCTACAGAGTACTTATACTTACTCTAAGATATCATGCTAATTGATTGTCTAACGTGAAATGAGATTATTCTCTTTGTGTTTTTACATTAATCTTGATGATTTGAGTCTTCCATTAGCTGGACACCTGGATAGCTCAGTGGTTGAGTGTCTGTCTTTGGCTCGGGGTGTGTTCCAGGGGTCCTCGGATCGAGTTCCACATCAGGCTTTCCTCAGGTAGCCTGCTTCTCCCTCTACTTGTGACTTGTGTCCCTGCCTCTCTTTCTGTGTCTCTCATGAATAAATGAATAAAATCTTTATTTTTAAAAAAAGGCTTCCATTATAACATGTATTAAGTAAGTAGCTAGGCATCTTTGTAAACTGTTAAAAATAATTTCTAATATTTACTTCAATTTACTCAGGCTTCTGTGTATATATTAATTATAAACTCAAAAATGATACTTTTGTCCTTTCTTTCTTTTTTTGCCTTATTTGTCTGGAGGAAGCATCCAAGATAATACTAACGAGGATATGCTTAATGTGACTACATAAAAATGGCAATTTCATGTGGTTTTTACTTAAATATTAATAATTTCATTAAATATGGCTAGAATAAATAATTCACTTAAAAGATAGTGATTCTCAGATTTACTACAATATCTCAGATTTCTACAATATTGAATATTTTTTCTCAAAAAAGCCTCAAGTATTTCTAAGTGGATACTATAGAATGAAAAAGTGCTCAATTAACTAAAAAAGATTCTTTGAAACATTTATTTATAAAAACAGACAAAATATCAGTAAAGTTGTAGAAAATTTGACTAGTACTATTAACAAAATTGACCTTATGGACATTATTGAATATTTCACCCAATGAATACAGAATGCATGCTTTTTGGAAGACTATGTAAAATATTTACAAATATAATGCTAATGTTTTAAAGCCTATAATAAATTTAAAAGGAATAAAATACAAAACATGTTTCCTAAATAAAACACAATTAATTTAGAAATCAATGACAAAAGATGAACACAAAATTACTATTTTCTTGAAAGTTAACTTATGGACCCTGGAAAAATACAAGGATTTTTGAAAATTTGAGATCAACTATAAAAAATCTATATATCAAACTTGCGGGATACCGCTAAGAATTATTAGGAAGTTACCATAAATATTTACATTTTAAAAGGAAACAAGACTGAAATTTACTAACCAAATGTACATTCCATGAAGGTAGAGAAATAAAATCAAATTTTAAAAAGTAGAAAAATAACGAACAATTATAGTACAGATTAAAGAAATTGAAAACAGACATATAATAAAAATAATTATTAGCAAGGCCAGAGTTCATTATTTGAAAATAAAAAAAATAAGACTTCCATGGTGAGATTTTAGTAAGAATAAAAAGTTATGACACATAATCAATACTTAGAAATAAAATATGAAGCATTACTAGAGGTACTGAAGAATTTTTTAAAAAATAATAAAAGGATATTATAAAAATCTTTGTTTTAATACTGTGGAAATTGAGATATAAATTTATTTAACTTATGATTCCTTGAAAAAAAAAAGATCTTACCAAAAAATACCTCAGAAGAAAGAGAGAACTTCTGGCAGCAAGAGTACAGTAACGTGATATGCTTTTTGTCTGTTTATGCTTCTGATATCCCCAAATATATTCATGAAAACCAAACAGAGCAACTCAGATGGCAAAGGTGAGTTTTAGTAGGATGGAAAATATGCAACATTTTCAACCAAACTAGGTGACAAGGAATCACTATGAAACCCAGAATAAGTGAAGGCATGACCAATTACAAAAGAGCCATAGGCTATACATGGGACCAATTGTTGCTCAGTAATGGCACATAAATTTGAAGTATAAAATGACCATAGGAAGGATAGAGGTAACATACCTCAATATCATAAAAGCCATATATGAAAAGCCCACAGTGAATATCATTTTCAATGGGGAAAAACTGAAAGTTTTTCAAGTCAGGAACAAGACAGGGATAGCCACTCTCACCACTATTGTTAAACATAGTACTTACTAGAAATTCTAGCCTTAGCAATCAGACAACAAAAAGAAATAAAAGGCACCCAAATTGGCAAAGAAGTCAAACTCTCACTCTTCACAGATGACATGATACTTTCTGTGGAAAACACAAAAGATGACACCCCCAAATTGCTAGAAATTACAGCAATTCAACAACACAGCAAGATATAAAATCAATGCACAGAAATCAGTTACATTTCTATTTACTAACAGTGAGACAGAAGGAAGAGAAAAAAGGAGTCAATCCCATTTACAGTTGCACCAAAAACCATAAGATACCTAGGAATGAACCTAAGAAAGAGGTAAAAGATCTGTACTCTAAAAACTATAGAACACTTAAGAAAGACATTAAGGAAGACCTTTATTGAAAAACATTCCATGCTCATGGATTGGAAGAATAGGTATTGTTAGAATGTCTATGATACCCAGGCCAATTTACACATTTATTGCAATCCCTATCAAAATACCATCAACATTTTTTAAAGATTTTATTTATTAGAAACAGAGAGAGAGAGAGAGAGAGAGAGAGAGAGAGAAAGGCAGAGACACAGGCAAATGGAGAATCATGTTCCATTCAGGAAGCCTGACATGGGACACAGGCAGAGAGAGAAGCAGGCTCCAAACAGAGAGCCCAACATGGGACTTGATCCCAGGTCTCCAGGATCACGCTCTGGGCTGAAGGCAGCACTAAACTGCTAAGCCTTTGGGGCTGCCCCCAACAACATTTTTCACAGAACTGGAATAAATAATCTTAAAATTTGTATGGAACCATAAAACCCAGAATAGCCAAAGGAATGTTGAAAAAGAAAACCAAACCTGGTGGCATCACAATGCCTGACCTCACTGTATTACAAAGCTGTGATCATCAAGACAGTGTGGTACAGGCACAAAAACAGACACATAGATCAATGGAACAGAATAGAGAACCCAGAAGTGGACCCTGAACTCTATGGTCAACTAATATTCAACAAAGCAGGAAAGAATATCCCCTGGCAAAAGGATAATCTCTTCAAAAAAATGGTGTTGGGAAAATTGGACAGTCAATGTAGAAGAATAAAACTGGACCATTTTCTTACACCGTACACAAAGATAAACTCAAAATGGATGAAAGATCTATATGTGAGACAAGATTCCATCAAAATCGTAGAGAACACAGGCAACACCCTTCTTGAACTCGGCCACAGCAACTTCTTGCAAGATACATTCAGAAAAGCAAGAGAAACAAAAGCAGAAATGAATTATTGGGACTTCATCAAGATAAGAAGCTTCTGCACAGCAAAAGAAATAGTCAACAAAACTAAAAGACAACCTATACAATGGGAGAAAATATTTGCAAATGACCTTTCAGATAAAGGGCTAGTATCCAAGATCTATAAAGACCTTATTAAATTCAACAGCAAAGAAACAAACAATCCAATATGAAATGGGCAGAAGACTTGAACAGAAATTTCACAGAGGAAAACATAAACATGGCCAACAAGCACATGAGAAAAATACTCAGCATCACTTACCATCAAGGAAATACAAATCAAAACCACAATGAGATACCACCTCACACCAGTGAGAATGGGGAAAATTAACAAGAAGGGAAATAACAAATGTTGGGGAGGATGTGGAGAAAGGGGGACCATCTTGCACTGTTGGTGGGAATATGAACTGGTACAGCCACTCTGAAAAACTGTATGGAGGTTCCTCAAAGAGTTAAAAATAGAACTTCCCTATGGCCAATTGCAATTGCACTGCTAGGGATCGCACTGCTAGGGATTTACCCTAAAGATACAGATGCAGTGAAATGCTGGAACACCTGCACCCCAATGTTTATAGCAGCAATGTCCACAATAGCCAAACTGTGGAAGGAGCCTTGGTGTCCATCGAAAGATGAATGGATAAAGAAGATGTGGTCTATGTATACAATGGAATATTACTCAGCCATTAGAAACGACAAATACCCACCTTTTGCTTCGATGTGGATGGACCTGGAGGGTATTATGCTGAGTGAAGTAAGTCAATCGGAGAAGGACAAACATTATATGGTCTCATTCATTTGGGGAATATAAAAAATAATAAAGGGAATAAAGGGAAAGGAGAGAAAATGAGTGAAAATATCAGTGAGGGTGACAAAACATGAGAGACACCTAACTCTGGGAAATGAACACGAGGTAGTGGAAAGGGAGGTGCCGGGGGTTTGGGGTGACTGGGGTGACTACACTGTCTTGATGAGCACAGCTTTGTAGTACAACCTGAAATCTGGCATTGTGATGCCCCCAGCTATGGTTTTCTTTTTTAACATTCCCCTGACTATTCAGGGTCTTTTCTGACTCCACACAAATCTTAAGATGATTTGTTCCAACTCTCTGAAGGAAGTCCATGGTATTTTGATAAGGATTAAATTAAATGTGTAAATTGCCCTGGGTAACATTGACAGTTTCACAATATTAATTCTTCCAATCCATGAGCATGGAATATTTGTCCATCTCTTTGTGTCTTCCTCAATTTCTTTCAGAAGTGTTCTGTAGTTCTTAGGGTATAGATCCTTTACCATAAGGTAAAGGTTGGTTAGGTTTATTCCTAGGTAACTTATGCTTTTGGGTGCAATTATATGTGGGATTGACTCCTTAATTTCTCTTTCTTCAGTCGCATTTTTAGTCTATAGAAATGCCACTGATTTCTGGGCATTGATTTTGTATCCTGCCACACTGCTGAATTGCTGTATGAGTTCTAGCAATCTTGGGGTGGAGTCTTTTGGGTTCTCTATGTACAGTATCATGTCATCTTTGAAGAAGGAGAGAGGAAGTCCAAGGAAACAATCCACAGAAACAGGGATTGAATAGGTATTATGATGACACTAAATTCATATCTTTCAATAGTAACTCTGAATGTGAATGGGCTTAATGATCTCATCAATAGATACTGGGTTTCATAAACCAATAAAAAAGCAAGACCCGTCTATTTGTTGTTTACAAGAGACTCATTTTAGACCTAAGGACACCTACAGCCTGAAAATGAAAGGTTGGAGAATCATTTACCATTCAAATGGTCCTCAGAAGAAAGCAGGGGTAGCCATCCTCAAATGAGATAAATTAAAGTTTATACCAAAGACTGTAGTGAGAGATGAAGAGGGACACTACATCATATTTAGAGGATCTATCCAACAAGAGGACCTAACAATCATGAATATTTATGCCCTGAATGCGGGAGCTGCCAAGTATATCAATCAATTAATAACCAAAGTTAAGACATACTTAGATAATGATACACTTATACTTGGTGGCTTGAACACGGTGCTTTCTACAATATATAGATATTCTAAGCACAGCATCTCCAAAGAAACAAGAGCTTTGAATGATACACTGGATGAGATGGATTTTGCAGATATTTGCAGAACTTTACATCCAAACGCAACTGAATGCACATTCTTCTCAAGCACACATGGAACTTTCTCCAGACTAGGCTACATACTGGGTTACAAATCAGATCTTAACCGATACCAAAAGATTGGGATCATGCCCTGCATATTTTCAGACCATAATGCTTTGAAACTAGAACTAAAGTCCAAGTAGAAATTTGGAAGGATTTCAAACACGTGGAGGTTAAAGACCATCCTGCTAAAAATTGAAAGGGTCAACCAGGAAATTAAGGAAGAATTAAAAAGATTCATGGAAACTAATGAGAATGAAGGTACAACCACTTAAAATCTTTGGGATACAGCAAAAGCAGTCCTGAGGGGGAAATACAATACAAGGATCCATCCAAAAGTAGAAAGAACTCAAATACGAAAGCTAACCTTGCACCTAAAGGAGCTGGAAAAGGAACAGCAAATAAAATCTTCACCCAGTGTCCATCGAAAGATGAATGGATAAAGAAGATGTGGTTTATGTATACAATGGAATATTACTCAGCCATTAGAAACGACAAACACCCACCATTTTCTTTGACGTGGATGGAACTGGAGGGTATTATGCTGAGTGAAGTAAGTCAATCGGAGAAGGACAAACATTATATGGTCTCATTCATTTGGGAAATATAAATAATAGTGAAAGGGAATAGAAGGGAAGGGAGAAGAAATGGGTAGGAAATATCAGAAATGGAGACAGAACATAAAGACTCCTAACTCGGGGAAACGAACTAGGGGTGGTGGAAGGGGAGGAGGGCGGGTGTTGGAGGGGAATGGGTGACGGGCACTGAGGTGGACACTTGACGGGATGAGCACTGGGTGTTTTTCTGTATGTTGGTAAATTGAACACCAATAAAAATTAATTAAAAAATTAAAAAATTAAAAAAAAAACTTCACCCAGCAGAAGAGAGTTAATAAAGATTCGAGTAGAATTCAATGAAATAGAGACCAGAAGAACTGTAGAACAGATCAACAAAACCAGGAGTTGGTTCTTTGAAAGAATTAATAAGATACATAAACCATTAGCCAGCCTTATTAAAAAGAAGAGAGAAAAGACTCTAATTAATAAAATCATGAATGAGAAAGGAGAGATCACCACCAATACCAAGGAAATACAAACGATTTTAAAAGTTATTAGAAGCAGCTATACGCCAATAAATTAGGCAATCTAGAAGAAATGGACGCATTTCTGGAAAACCACAAACTAGCAAAACTGGAACAGGAAGACATAGAAAACCTGAACAGGCTGATAACCAGGGAGGAAATTGAAGCAGTCATCAAAAACCTCCAAGGCACAAAAGTCCAGGGCCAGATGGCTTCCCAGGGGAATTCTATCAAACGTTTAAAGAAGAAACCATACCTATTCTACTAAAGCTGTTCGGAAAGATAGAAAGAGATGGAGTACTTCCAAACTCGTTCTATGAGGCCAGCATCACCTTAATTCCAAAACCAGACAAAGACCCCACCAAAAAGGAAAATTATAGACCAATATCCCTGATGAACACAGATGCAAAACTTCTCAACAAGATACTAGCCAACAGGATCCAATGATACAGTAAGAAGATTATTCACCATGACCAAGTGGGATTTATACCTGGGTTGTGAGGCTGGTTCAACACTCATAAAGCAATCAATGTGATAGATCATATCAACAAGAGAAAAAACAAGAACCATATGATCATCTCAACAGATGCAGAGAAAACATTTGAAAAGTACAGCACCCACTCCTGATCCAAACTCTTCAGAGTGTAGGGATAGAGGGAACATTCCTCAGCATCTTAAAAGCCATCTACGAAAAGCCCACAGCAAATATTCTCAATGGGGAAACACTGGGAGCCTTTCCCCGAAGATCGGGAACAGGACAGGGATTTCCATTCTCACCACTGCTATTCAACATAGTACTAGAAGTCCTAGCCTCAGCCATCAGACAACAAAAAGAAATAAAAGACATTCAAATTGGCAAAGAAGAAGTCAAACTTTCCCTCTTCACAGATCACAGGAAATATGTTAATAATTAGAAATTATTATTATAATTATTACTATAAATTATTAAATTAATAATTAGAAAAACGATTTTGACAGTTTTGAAGGGTATCTGGTGATATTCTGTACTTTCTGCTCAATTGTATAAGCCAAAAACTGCTTTTTTAAACGTTAGTTTTTTTTAAAGCTTTTATTTTTATTTAAAATTTTTTTTTTATTTATGATAGTCACACACAGAGAGAGAGAAAGAGAGGCAGAGACACAGGCAGAGGGAGAAGCAGGCTCCATGCACCGGGAGCCCGGCGTGGGATTTGATCCCCGGTCTCCAGGATCACGCCCTGGGCCAAAGGCAGGCGCCAAACCGCTGCTCCACCCAGGGATCCCCCAAAAACTGCTTTTAAAAAAAGTCTATTAATTTAAAGAAATGCAGGAATTGTGATCATTTCAGAAAAGATATGCAATGTTGAAAAAGAAAACCAAACCTGGTGGCATCACAATGCCTGACCTCACTGTATTACAAAGCTGTGATCATCAAGACAGTGTGGTACAGGCACAAAAACAGACACATAGATCAATGGAACAGAATAGAGAACCCAGAAGTGGACCCTGAACTCTATGGTCAACTAATATTCAACAAAGCAGGAAAGAATATCCCCTGGCAAAAGGATAATCTCTTCAAAAAAATGGTGTTGGGAAAATTGGACAGTCAATGTAGAAGAATAAAACTGGACCATTTTCTTACACCGTACACAAAGATAAACTCAAAATGGATGAAAGATCTATATGTGAGACAAGATTCCATCAAAATCGTAGAGGAGAACACAGGCAACACCCTTCTTGAACTCGGCCACAGCAACTTCTTGCAAGATACATTCAGAAAAGCAAGAGAAACAAAAGCAGAAATGAATTATTGGGACTTCATCAAGATAAGAAGCTTCTGCACAGCAAAAGAAATAGTCAACAAAACTAAAAGACAACCTATACAATGGGAGAAAATATTTGCAAATGACCTTTCAGATAAAGGGCTAGTATCCAAGATCTATAAAGACCTTATTAAATTCAACAGCAAAGAAACAAACAATCCAATATGAAATGGGCAGAAGACTTGAACAGAAATTTCACAGAGGAAAACATAAACATGGCCAACAAGCACATGAGAAAAATACTCAGCATCACTTACCATCAAGGAAATACAAATAAAAACCACAATGAGATACCACCTCACACCAGTGAGAATGGGGAAAATTAACAAGAAGGGAAATAACAAATGTTGGGGAGGATGTGGAGAAAGGGGGACCATCTTGCACTGTTGGTGGGAATATGAACTGGTACAGCCACTCTGAAAAACTGTATGGAGGTTCCTCAAAGAGTTAAAAATAGAACTTCCCTATGGCCAATTGCAATTGCACTGCTAGGGATCGCACTGCTAGGGATTTACCCTAAAGATACAGATGCAGTGAAATGCTGGAACACCTGCACCCCAATGTTTATAGCAGCAATGTCCACAATAGCCAAACTGTGGAAGGAGCCTTGGTGTCCATCGAAAGATGAATGGATAAAGAAGATGTGGTCTATGTATACAATGGAATATTACTCAGCCATTAGAAACGACAAATACCCACCTTTTGCTTCGATGTGGATGGACCTGGAGGGTATTATGCTGAGTGAAGTAAGTCAATCGGAGAAGGACAAACATTATATGGTCTCATTCATTTGGGGAATATAAAAAATAATAAAGGGAATAAAGGGAAAGGAGAGAAAATGAGTGAAAATATCAGTGAGGGTGACAAAACATGAGAGACACCTAACTCTGGGAAATGAACACGAGGTAGTGGAAAGGGAGGTGCCGGGGGTTTGGGGTGACTGGGGTGACTACACTGTCTTGATGAGCACAGCTTTGTAGTACAACCTGAAATCTGGCATTGTGATGCCCCCAGCTATGGTTTTCTTTTTTAACATTCCCCTGACTATTCAGGGTCTTTTCTGACTCCACACAAATCTTAAGATGATTTGTTCCAACTCTCTGAAGGAAGTCCATGGTATTTTGATAAGGATTAAATTAAATGTGTAAATTGCCCTGGGTAACATTGACAGTTTCACAATATTAATTCTTCCAATCCATGAGCATGGAATATTTGTCCATCTCTTTGTGTCTTCCTCAATTTCTTTCAGAAGTGTTCTGTAGTTCTTAGGGTATAGATCCTTTACCATAAGGTAAAGGTTGGTTAGGTTTATTCCTAGGTAACTTATGCTTTTGGGTGCAATTATATGTGGGATTGACTCCTTAATTTCTCTTTCTTCAGTCGCATTTTTAGTCTATAGAAATGCCACTGATTTCTGGGCATTGATTTTGTATCCTGCCACACTGCTGAATTGCTGTATGAGTTCTAGCAATCTTGGGGTGGAGTCTTTTGGGTTCTCTATGTACAGTATCATGTCATCTTTGAAGAAGGAGAGAGGAAGTCCAAGGAAACAATCCACAGAAACAGGGATTGAATAGGTATTATGATGACACTAAATTCATATCTTTCAATAGTAACTCTGAATGTGAATGGGCTTAATGATCTCATCAATAGATACTGGGTTTCATAAACCAATAAAAAAGCAAGACCCGTCTATTTGTTGTTTACAAGAGACTCATTTTAGACCTAAGGACACCTACAGCCTGAAAATGAAAGGTTGGAGAATCATTTACCATTCAAATGGTCCTCAGAAGAAAGCAGGGGTAGCCATCCTCAAATGAGATAAATTAAAGTTTATACCAAAGACTGTAGTGAGAGATGAAGAGGGACACTACATCATATTTAGAGGATCTATCCAACAAGAGGACCTAACAATCATGAATATTTATGCCCTGAATGCGGGAGCTGCCAAGTATATCAATCAATTAATAACCAAAGTTAAGACATACTTAGATAATGATACACTTATACTTGGTGGCTTGAACACGGTGCTTTCTACAATATATAGATATTCTAAGCACAGCATCTCCAAAGAAACAAGAGCTTTGAATGATACACTGGATGAGATGGATTTTGCAGATATTTGCAGAACTTTACATCCAAACGCAACTGAATGCACATTCTTCTCAAGCACACATGGAACTTTCTCCAGACTAGGCTACATACTGGGTTACAAATCAGATCTTAACCGATACCAAAAGATTGGGATCATGCCCTGCATATTTTCAGACCATAATGCTTTGAAACTAGAACTAAAGTCCAAGTAGAAATTTGGAAGGATTTCAAACACGTGGAGGTTAAAGACCATCCTGCTAAAAGATGAAAGGGTCAACCAGGAAATTAAGGAAGAATTAAAAAGATTCATGGAAACTAATGAGAATGAAGGTACAACCACTTAAAATCTTTGGGATACAGCAAAAGCAGTCCTGAGGGGGAAATACAATACAAGGATCCATCCAAAAGTAGAAAGAACTCAAATACGAAAGCTAACCTTGCACCTAAAGGAGCTGGAAAAGGAACAGCAAATAAAATCTTCACCCAGTGTCCATCGAAAGATGAATGGATAAAGAAGATGTGGTTTATGTATACAATGGAATATTACTCAGCCATTAGAAACGACAAACACCCACCATTTTCTTTGACGTGGATGGAACTGGAGGGTATTATGCTGAGTGAAGTAAGTCAATCGGAGAAGGACAAACATTATATGGTCTCATTCATTTGGGAAATATAAATAATAGTGAAAGGGAATAGAAGGGAAGGGAGAAGAAATGGGTAGGAAATATCAGAAATGGAGACAGAACATAAAGACTCCTAACTCGGGGAAACGAACTAGGGGTGGTGGAAGGGGAGGAGGGCGGGTGTTGGAGGGGAATGGGTGACGGGCACTGAGGTGGACACTTGACGGGATGAGCACTGGGTGTTTTTCTGTATGTTGGTAAATTGAACACCAATAAAAATTAATTAAAAAATTAAAAAATTAAAAAAAAAACTTCACCCAGCAGAAGAGAGTTAATAAAGATTCGAGTAGAATTCAATGAAATAGAGACCAGAAGAACTGTAGAACAGATCAACAAAACCAGGAGTTGGTTCTTTGAAAGAATTAATAAGATACATAAACCATTAGCCAGCCTTATTAAAAAGAAGAGAGAAAAGACTCTAATTAATAAAATCATGAATGAGAAAGGAGAGATCACCACCAATACCAAGGAAATACAAACGATTTTAAAAGTTATTAGAAGCAGCTATACGCCAATAAATTAGGCAATCTAGAAGAAATGGACGCATTTCTGGAAAACCACAAACTAGCAAAACTGGAACAGGAAGACATAGAAAACCTGAACAGGCTGATAACCAGGGAGGAAATTGAAGCAGTCATCAAAAACCTCCAAGGCACAAAAGTCCAGGGCCAGATGGCTTCCCAGGGGAATTCTATCAAACGTTTAAAGAAGAAACCATACCTATTCTACTAAAGCTGTTCGGAAAGATAGAAAGAGATGGAGTACTTCCAAACTCGTTCTATGAGGCCAGCATCACCTTAATTCCAAAACCAGACAAAGACCCCACCAAAAAGGAAAATTATAGACCAATATCCCTGATGAACACAGATGCAAAACTTCTCAACAAGATACTAGCCAACAGGATCCAATGATACAGTAAGAAGATTATTCACCATGACCAAGTGGGATTTATACCTAGGTTGTGAGGCTGGTTCAACACTCATAAAGCAATCAATGTGATAGATCATATCAACAAGAGAAAAAACAAGAACCATATGATCATCTCAACAGATGCAGAGAAAACATTTGAAAAGTACAGCACCCACTCCTGATCCAAACTCTTCAGAGTGTAGGGATAGAGGGAACATTCCTCAGCATCTTAAAAGCCATCTACGAAAAGCCCACAGCAAATATTCTCAATGGGGAAACACTGGGAGCCTTTCCCCGAAGATCGGGAACAGGACAGGGATGTCCATTCTCACCACTGCTATTCAACATAGTACTAGAAGTCCTAGCCTCAGCCATCAGACAACAAAAAGAAATAAAAGACATTCAAATTGGCAAAGAAGAAGTCAAACTTTCCCTCTTCACAGATCACAGGAAATATGTTAATAATTAGAAATTATTATTATAATTATTACTATAAATTATTAAATTAATAATTAGAAAAACGATTTTGACAGTTTTGAAGGGTATCTGGTGATATTCTGTACTTTCTGCTCAATTGTATAAGCCAAAAACTGCTTTTTTAAACGTTAGTTTTTTTTAAAGCTTTTATTTTTATTTAAAATTTTTTTTTTTATTTATGATAGTCACACACAGAGAGAGAGAAAGAGAGGCAGAGACACAGGCAGAGGGAGAAGCAGGCTCCATGCACCGGGAGCCCGGCGTGGGATTTGATCCCCGGTCTCCAGGATCACGCCCTGGGCCAAAGGCAGGCGCCAAACCGCTGCGCCACCCAGGGATCCCCCAAAAACTGCTTTTAAAAAAAGTCTATTAATTTAAAGAAATGCAGGAATTGTGATCATTTCAGAAAAGATATGCAATCTAATGAAAAAAGTATTAAGTGAGAAAGAGAAGGGCATTTTATAAAAAGATTACATTTGCCCATGAATGTATAAAAATTATTATCTAGGCATAATTAAAGAAGAAACTTTTAAAAGTAGAAATTTAAAGAGATTCTAGGAGAAATAAAAATAATAAGACATTAACACAATTCAGACAAAGCCAGATTAAAAAGTTGAAACAGGATTTAGAGCATATATATACATATATATGATTTTATATATGGGATTATATATTTACATATATAAATCTCAAAGCGCTGTCATTAGAAAATACATCTTTCTTTCAAGTACACATAAAAATGTATTAAAATTGATGATTTAGTAGGCCACAAAAAACTTTATAACTTATAAAGGAAGAATGTACCATGCAATATAGCTAGAAAAGAAATAGATAAACAAAAAGCAACAAAGTATCTCTCCATCTGTACCATAACAATTTTTCTATTAAAAAGTCTCTATGTCAGCCCTGGTGGTTTAGCACTGCCTTTAGCCTGGTGTGTGATCCTGGAGACCCAGGATCGAGTCCCACGTTGGGCTCCCTGCATGGAGCCTGCTTCTCCCTCTGCCTGTGTCTCTGCCTCTCTCTGTGTCCCTCATGAATAAATAAATAAAATCTTTTTTAAAAAAGTCTTGAATTAAAGGGAAAATGAAAAATATTTGGAAAATTACAGTGTTGAAAATATGACATGTAAGAAAAAATGGGATGCAATAAGTGAGATATAAAGTAACCATTAGAGGAAAAAATCATGTAATTAATTTTGCATTAGTTAAAAAGAAAAAGTATAATAAATGCCTTAAAAATCTAATTCCAAAGACTCAGAGCCTAATGATTGTTCTCACACCACATGGGAACAGTGAGGCAAGATAAAAATAAAGGGAAACGTTTATGATTTGAAGACAGGAAAGATCTACCACCTAAACATAAGTCTATGCCCTTGCCACAAATGCATTAAATTCTACCATTAGAAAGCATTTCCTTTGATTTCCTTTGATTTCCTTTCCAAATAAATAAATAAATAAATAAGAAAGAAATAAGAAATATAATGGGAAGAAAATCAAAGGTGGAGATACAAGACCCCAATTAAATCCACAGAAATCAATGAATGTGAGTTATTGCTAATAGCATTCCTAGTGCATTATTCTGGTAATTCCACTAGGAAAGGCTAATTCCACTGAAAAATAACCTATTCCAAGATTTCTGAAAGTGTAAGGTGTTGTCTGGGGTGTGTTCTAACAGGCATGTTAAATGACTACACACCACTTGTGGGTCACAGTGCCTAGCCCAAAGCAATCATATACTCATCCACCTCTGATACTTACTCCTCCAATAATGATGGAAATGAAAATTTGCTGTGGGTGTATTTCATAGAGTGGATTCCCACTACATACATATAAACCTCTGCTCTTCTGGTACTAGCCAGGAAAGCATGCTTTCAGATCAGTTAATAACAATTTCCATGCCTTTTCTTCTGTGTAAATTGGAGCAATCCAATTACTCCTGAGGAGTATCCACCTCAGGAGAGTTTGTGGATAACCAATAAGAATAATTCTAGGGACTTTCTGGGAGCATGGCAGAGTGATAGAATCTTAATCTCACCTCATCTCACAGATACAACTAGATAACACCCACATAAATGTAAAAAAACCCAGGAAATGACCCAAAGACTGGCAGAACAGACTCTCCACAACTAGATGTAGAGAAGAGGCCATATCAAAGAGGGTAATAATGGTGGAAATGTGGTCAGAAGCAAGTGGATGTGCAGGACATACAGAGAGGAACACAGCAACATATCTTCCAAGTGTGGAGAGGGGAGAGGATCAGACTCCCACCCTAAGCCGTGGGGACCCGTATTAGGAAGATGAATCCCCATAACATTTGGCTTTGAAAACCAGAGGGATAGGGATCCCTGGGTGGCGCAGCGGTTTGGCGCCTGCCTTTGGCCCAGGGCGCGATCCTGGAGACCCGGGATCGAATCCCACGTCGCGCTCCCGGTGCATGGAGCCTGCTTCTCCCTCTGCCTGTGTCTCTGCCTCTCTTTCTCTCTCTGTATGACTATCATAAATAAATTTAAAAAATTAAAAAAAAAAAGAAAACCAGAGGGACATAATAATCAGTGGGGCTTAAAACCTGGTACTTTTAAAATCAGAGGGCTTAGCTCTGGAAAAGCCCGAGGATGGAGTCCCTGTCTTTAAAAGGAGCTCCCTGAGGCACAGCATAGAAACTGTTTGGAAAATGCCTGGGGTATATGGGAAGAATATTTATTTACTAATTTCAGAGCACAGACTGGAGGGACAAGGATCTTTGGGAGGCTTCTCCAAGGACAGAAGAGTTGGCATGTGTCATTTCCCCCCCATCCCTAGCCTAGATACACGGACATTCGTGAGAACCAACACAGCACCAAGACTGTTCACCTAGCTTGCTAGGTGAACAGGATGCCCCATCCCACACATACTTCTGCCAATTCACCCACTCCAGACAGACTGGGCAGGAGTTTTCAAGGTCAGTTGCAGGTCCCCACCACAGAAAATCAGCACAAACTTTTCTGGCTCTACAAACCCTTCCGCCACATTTTCCTGAAGACCTAACCCCCTCCAACATATCCTTAGCCAAAGCCCACCCAAGGTGGTGCCACAAGTCTGGCAGTGTTCAAATAACCTTTGTCAGCAGTCAGTACCACTCCAAAGTGACTCCTACACACTGAAGGAAAGATAATCACACACACCAGTCCAACTGCAGCCTCAGCAATGCACTGGGTGCAGATAGCAGGTCAGACTGCAATACCCACCTATCAATGAAAGATCCAAAAGGGACAATAGAAGGCACCCTGAAGTTCAGTGCTACTGCATCTCTGACAAACATCTAGTATGATTCAACTCCAGTCCAAGGCAGCCCCAGATTGGGCCTCTAACAACACAGGGACCAGATCATGCCCTAACCAGGCAAAGAAACTCATTTCAGACAACTGGACTGAAGGCAAACATGTTTCAACCACAGTAATAGAGCACATGCAACACACATAGGAGACACCTATGAAGTGTCAGATTTGGGTGGCAGGGGACATTACTTTACACAGCACTATAGGACTTCTTTCTAATAACACCCCTACTTTCAAAAGCAGAAGATGTAGCTGACTTTCCTAATGCATAAAAATGGACACAAAGTTAAACAAATGAGGAGATAGAGGAATATATCCCATATAAAAGACTGGGACAAAATCACAGCAAGAGAGCTAAACAAAATGTATAGAGGATTTAAAGCAATGATCACAAGGATATTCATTGTAGTTGAGAAAAGAGTGGAAGACTTCAGTGAGATCTGCAACAAGGAGATAGAAAACATAAAAAAATAACCTATCACAAATGAAGAATTCAATAACTAGAATTAAAAATTTTTTCCCTCACTAGAGGAAAAAATAGTAGACCAGAGGAAGCAAAAGAATGGAACAGTCGGGCAGCCCAGGTGGCTCAGGGGTTTAGCACTGCCTTTGGCCCAGGGTGTGATCCTGGAGAGGCAGGATTGAGTCCCACACATGCAGCCTGATTCTCCCTCTGCCTGTGTCTCTGCCTCCTCTCTCTCTCTCTCTCTCTCTCTCTCTCTGTGTGTGTGTGTGTATGTGTATTCTCATGAATAAATAAAATCTTTAAAAAAAGAATGGAACAGTGACCTGGAGGACAGAACAATGGAAAACACTCAATCTGAATAATATATAGAGAAAAAATAATAATAAATGAAAAAAAAGACTAAAGAAACTTAGTGACATCACCAAGCATAATAAAATTTGCATTATATGGATCAAGAAGGAGAAGAGAGAGAATGATCAGAAAAATTATTTTAAGAAATAATAGTTGAGAACTTCATGAATTTAGGTAATGAAAAGACATTAAGATCAGGCACAGCAATATCCCAACAAAATCAACCCAAGAGGTCCACACCAAGATGTAGTAATTAAAGTCCTAGAAGGTAGTGATAAAGACAGAATTTTAAGAGCAGTAAGATAAAATAAAGCGGTTATATAAAAGGGAAACTGTATAAGGCCATCAGCTGATTTTTCAGCAGGAACTTTGCAGGCCAAAAGAGAATAGCATGATATTTTCAAAATACAAAATGCTGAAAGAAAAAAACTTACAACCAAGAATACTCTATCCACCAAGGCTGTCATTCAACATACGAGAGAGAAAGAGTTTCCCCAGAAAAACAAAATGTAAGGAAATCATGACCACGAAAATATCCCTATATAAAATATTAGAGGGAACTCTCTGAGTGGAAAGGCAAGATAATAATAAACAGTAAAAAAGCAGGAAGCACAGAACTAGTAAAAATAAGTATATCTGTAAACTAGTCAAAGGATTCACCAAAAAAGGATATAAAGTACGATACCATAAGCTTAAAATGTAGGAGAAAGACAGGAGTAAAAAATGGGTCCAAACATAATTGACCATCAACTTAATATCAACTGATATATGTGTAAGATGTTATAGATAAACCTAATGGTAAAAAATAAAAATAAAAAAACTGGTAATAGATATGCAAAAAATAAATAGGAAGGGTTCCAAGTATATCACTAAAGAAGGCCAGTAAACTGTGAGAAAAGGGAACAAGAAAAGAAGGGAATAGGGAAGAACTATTAAAAAAAAAACATAAAGCTAGTAACAAAGTGGCAATAAGTACATACTTAATTACTTTGAATGTAAATGGACTAAAAGCTCTAATCAAAAGACATAGAATGTCACAGTGGATAAAAAAGTAAAACCCATGTATTTGTTGTCTACAAGAGACTCATTTCAGATCTAAAGACAAATGGAGATTGACAGTGAGGGGTTAGAGAAATATTTATAAAGTAAATGGATGTCAAAAGAAAGCTGGGGTTGCAATACTGATATCAGACAAAATAGACCTTAAAACAAAGACAGTAACAAGAGAAAAGAAGGACACTATGTAATCATAAGGGGAAAACAATCCAACAAGAAGATAAAACAATTGTCAATATTTATTCTCCTAACATGGGACTACCCAAATACATAAACAAGTTCATTACAAACATAAAGGAACTAATTGATAGTAATATAATAATTGTAGGGGACTTTAACACTCCACTTCCATCAATGGAAATATTATCCAAACAGAAAATCAAGAAGTGGCTTTGAATGACACACTCCAGGATCGCGCCCCGGGCCAAAGGCAGGCGCTAAACCTCTGCGCCACCAGGGATCACTCCTCTTTGTATTAAAGTGTATCTTTCTTCCATAGACCTGTAACTAGATGAACACAGTGTGAGAGCAGATAACTACAGAGCACTTGGGCTATGCAGATACACCATCTTCACATACATTACCTCACTCACTCTCCACTTTGCTCCCATGAGGGGAGTTCAAGGATCAAAGAGACTAAATCACTTGTCTGGAGTTACCCAATTAAGAAGCTGCAGTGTCAGTGCTTGGACTCAGATTTGTCTGGTCCCAACACCTATACTCCTACCTACTACTCTTAATACTCCACTCTTCTGGTTTTTGTAGAACAATCCAGAGAGTCTCAATTTTCAGTCATTTATTTTAGTCACATTGCAACAGCTCCATAGAGGTTGAATGTGTATTAGAAAGCCTCTTTGCTTACTACAAGATAAACCATTGTGTTTTTTTTTAAATGTGTGACCCTTTTATGTTAATTTCATAAAAGCACCTAAAAAGTATCTTAATTTATGCTGACATTTAAATTAGTATGGCATTGTTTAAAAAATAATGTAATTCAGAATTGTGAAGCATGGAAAGCATCCAAACAAAACAAAATCAGAAGTTAACAACAGTAACATTGCAGGAGGTAGTACCTTTTCTTTGAGACAGGTGAAATATTCTGCAGATATACACGAACCTAGAGATAGCTCTGTTACATTGACAACATTTAGATATAGTAGCTACAACACTTAGATACACTATATAGAGCATGTAATTGCAAAATATTTACCCAAACTGAAAGGATTTAGTGTGAGACTACATACACTTGCTGTTTTACTTCTTTTACAGTGTTCATCACATTCTAATTCTTTTTGAAAAAAAATTCCAGTTAGTTAACATACAATGTATTATTAGTTTCAGGTGTACAACATAGTGATTTGACACTTCCATGCCAGATCTGATGCTCATCACTAGTGCACTACTTAATCCCCATCCCCACTCCATGTCCTCCATCTAGTAACCAGTAGTTTGTTCTCTAAAAGTAATAGTCTGTTTCTTGATTTGTCTCTTTCTCTCTTTTCATCCTTTGCTCATTTATTTCTTAAATTCTATATATGAGTGAAATCATATGGTATTTGTCCTCTGATTTATTTCACTTAGCACTGTACTCTCTAACTCCATTCATATCATTGCAAATGACAAGATTTCATTCTTTTTTTATGGCCGAATAATATTTCAGTATACACATGTGCATGCGCGTGTGTGCACACACACACACACACTCTGCCACACCACATCTTGATCCATTCAATTGATGAACATTTGTGCTGCTTCCATAGTTTGGCTATTGTAAGTAATGCTGCTATAAACATAGAGGTGCCTGTATTGCTTTGAAATAGTATTTTTGTATTCTTTTTTTTTTAAAGATTTTATTTATTTATTCATGAGAAACACACAGAGAGAGGCAGAGACACAGTCGGAGGGAGAAGCAGGCTCCATGCAGGGAGCCTGATGTGGTACTCGATGCCAGGACCATAGGATCACACCTTGGGCCGAAGGCAGACACTCAACCACTGAGCCACCCAGGTGCCTCCAGTATTTTTTGGGTAAGTACCCAAGTAGTGTGATTTCTGGATCACAAGGTAGTCCTATTTTTAACTTTTTGAGGAAACTCCACACTGTATTCCACAGCGCTTGTACCAGTTTTCATACTTACCAACAGTGCAAGAGGGCTCCTTTTTCTCCACATCCTCCCCAAAACTTGTCGTGTCTTGTGTTGTTGATTTTTGGCCATTCTGACAGATGTGAAGTTACCTCACTGTGGTTTTGATTTGCATCTCTGATGATCAGTGATGTTGAGCAATTTTCATGTGTCTGTTGGCCATCTGCATGTCTTCTTTGGAGAAGTGTCTATTCATGTCTTCTGCCCATTTTGATTGGATTCTTCATTTTATGGGTGTTGATTTTTATAAGTTCTTTTAAAAAAAAAGATTTTATTTATTCATGAGAGACACAGAGAGAGAGGCAGAAACACAGGCAGAGGGAGAAGCAGGCTCCATGCAGGGAGTCCGACATGGGACTCGATCCGGGGTCTCCAGGATTAGGCCCTGGGCTGAAGGCAGCACCAAACCCCTGAGCCCCCCGGGCTGCCCTCTTTATACATTTTATATACTAACCCTTTATCAGATAAGTCATTTGCAAAAATCTTCTCCCATTCCATAAATTGCCTTTTAGTTTTGTTGATTGTTTCCTCACTGCGCAGATTTTTATTTTGATATATTTCCCATAGTTTATTTTTGCTTCACTTTCCCTTGCCTCAGGAGACATATGTAGAAAAATGTGGCCTTGGCAAATGCCAGAGACCGCATTGCCTATGTTCTTGTCTAGGATTTTTATGGTTTCAGGTCTCACATTTAGACCTTTAATCCATTTTGAGTTTAGTTTTGTGTAGAGTGTAAGAAAGTGGTCCCATTTCATTATTTTGCATGTTACTGTCCACTTTTCCCAACACTGTTTGTTGAAGAGAGTGTCTTTTTCTTTTTTTTTTTAAGATTTTATTTATTCATGAGAGACCGAGAGAGAGAGAACGAGAGAGAGAGAGAGAGAGAGAGAGAGGCGTAGACACAGGCAGAGGGAGAAACAGGCTCCATTCCATACAGGGTCTCAATCCCGGGTCTCTAGGACCACACCCTGGGCTGAAGGCGGTACTAAACCGCTGAGCCACCCAGGCTGCCCGAGAGTGTGTTTTTCCCTTTGGATATTCTTTCCTTCTTTGTCAAAGATTGACCATATAATTGTGGGTTTATTTCTGGATTTTCTATTCATTTCTATTGATCTATGTGTCTATCTGTGCCAGTACCATAGTGTTTTGAATACTACACCTTTGTAATAGAACCTGAAGTCTGAAATTGTGACACATCTGGCTTTGCTTTTATTTTATTTATTTATTTTTCAAGGCTTTTTGGCTATTCAGGCTCCTTTGTGATTCCATACAAATTTTAAGGTCAATTGTTCCTTTTCCGTAAAAAATCTGTTGGCTTTTTGATAGGGATTGCATTGAATCCATACATTGCTATGCATGGTATGGACATTTTAATAATATTTATTTTCCTAATCCATGAGCATGGAATACCTTTCCATTTCTTTGTGTCCTCTTCAATTTCTTTCATCAATGCTTTATAGTTTTCAGGGTACAAGTCTTTCATCTATTTGGTCAGGTTTATTCTTAGGTATCTTATGATTTGGGGTGCCATTGTAAATGGGATTGTTTCTTTATTTCTCTTCCTGCTGTTTCTTTATTGGTGCATAGAAATACAACAGATTTCTGTAACTTGATTTTGTATCCTGCAAATTTACTGATATATTTACTAATCCTGGCAGTTTTTTGGTGAAGTCTTTCTGGCTTTTTATATATAGTATCATGTCATCTACAAATTGTGAAAGTTTTACTTCTTCTTCTTTAATGATTTGGATGTGTTTTATTTCTTTTTGTTGTTTAATGGCTGTGGCTAGGACTTCCAGTGCAATGTTGAATAAAAGTGGTGAGAGTGGACATCTGTGTCTTGTTCCTGACCTTAGGGGAAAAGCTCTCAATTTTTCACCATTAAGTATGATGCTGTGTGTTTTTCATAGGCCTTCGTTGTATTGCGGTATGTTATCTCCAAACCTACAGTGTTGAGGATTTTTATGATGCATAGAGATTTTGCTTTCTCAGATGCTTTTTCTGAAGCTATTGAAATGATCACATGGTTCTTATCCTTTCTCTTATTTATGTGATGCATCACACTAATTGATTTATGAATATTGAACTATGCTTCTAAAACAGGAATAAATCCCACTTGATTTTAGTGAAAGA
This sequence comes from Vulpes lagopus, assembly GCF_018345385.1. Taxonomy (NCBI): domain Eukaryota; kingdom Metazoa; phylum Chordata; class Mammalia; order Carnivora; family Canidae; genus Vulpes; species Vulpes lagopus. The sequence continues at coordinate 93,888,511 of NC_054827.1, read as the reverse complement.
TTTTGCTAATATATTGTTGGATTCAGTTTGCTAGTATTTTGTTGAGGATATTTGCATCTATGATCATTAGGAATATTGGCCTGTTGTCTTTTTATTGGTGTCTGTATATGGTTTTGGTATCAAGGTGATGGTGGCCTCAGATAATTAATTTGGAAGTTTTCATTTTCTATATTTTGGAATAGTTTGAGAATTATACATATTAAATCTTCCTTATTTTTTAGTGGGTTTATTTAAATTCTAGTTAATATATAGTATCAGTGTCAGGTGTACAATATAGTAATTGAATACTTCATACAGCGCTCAGTGTTTATCACAAGTACACTCCTTAATCCTTATCATCTTATTTATTTATTTATTTATTTATTTATTTATTTATTTATTTTTAAAGATTTTATTTATTCATGAGAAACACAGAGAGAGAAAGAGAGAGAGAGAGAGAGGCAGAGACTCAGGCAGAGGAAGAAGCAGGCTCCATGCAGGGAGCCTGACATGGGACTCGATCCCAGGACTCCAAGATTACTCACTGGGCCTAAGGCAGGCGCCAAACCCCTGAGCCATCCAGGGATCGCCCTCATCATCTTTTTAACCCATCCCCCCACCCACTTCCATTCTGGTAACCATCAGTTTGTTCTTCATCATTAAGTCTGTTTCTTTGTCTCTCTTTTTCTTACTTTGCTCATTTGTTTGGTTAAATTCCACAAATGAGTGAAATCATATGGTATTTTTCTTTCTCTGACTTATTTTGGGTATTAACTTTCCTTTAATGTTTGGTAGAATTTGCCTGTGAAGCCCCTCTGGTCCTAGACTTCTGTTTTTTTGGAAGTTTTTTTGTTTTTTGATTCAATTTCAGTGCTGGTTATTGGTCTGTTCAAATTTTCTATTTCTTCCTGGTTCAGTTTTGGTAGTTTGTATGTTACTAGGAATTTACCCATTTCTTCTAACATCCAATTTATCAGCATATGGTTTTTAATAATATTTTCTTAAAATTGTTTTTAGTTCTGTGGTGTTGGTTGTTCTTTCTCCTTTCTCATTTGTGATTTTATTTGTTTGAATCCTTTGTCTTTTTTTCTTGATAAATCAGACTAAAAATTTCTTAATTTTGTTGATTGTTTTCAAAGATCTAGCTCTTGGGTTCATTGACCTGTTCATTGACCTGCATTTGTTTATTTGTTTCTTTCTATATTACTTATTTCTGCTCTAATCTTTATGACTTCCTTGCTTCTTCTGCTTCTAAGTTTTGTTTGTATTTCTTTTTTCTAGCTCCTTTAGGTGTCAGGTTAGATTTTCATTTAAGATTTTTCTTGCTTCTTGAGGAATGCCTGTATTACTATAAACTTCCCTCTTAGAAATATTTTGATGCATTCCAGAGGTTTAAGATCACTGTGTTTTCCTTTTCATTTGTTTCTATGTAATTTTTAATTACTTCTTTGATTTGTCAGTTGACCATTTATTGTATAGTAGCATGTTATTATTTTTTTGGTATTTTTTTATTGGAGTTCAATTTGCCAACATATAGCATAACACCCAGTGCCCATCCTGTCAAGTCCCCCCCTCAGGGCCCATCACCCAGTCACCCCAACCCCCGCTCACCTCCCTTTCCACCACCCCTTGTTCACTTCCCAGAGTTAGGAGTCTCTCATGTTCTGTCACCCTCACTGATATTTCCCACTCATTTTCTCTCCTTTCCCCTTTATTCCCTTTCACTATTTTTTATATTCCCCAAATAAGGAGACCATATAATATTTGTCCTTCTCTAATTGACTTACTTCACTCAGCATAATACCCTCTGGTTCCATCCACATTGAAGCAATTGGTGGGTATTTGTCCTTTCTAATGGCTGAGGAATATTCCATTGAATACATGGAATTTGCATGGTAGGTGTTTCTCCATTCTGTCTCTTTCAGTCTGTAGGTGTCTTTAGGTCTAAAGGCAACGTATAGATGGATCTTGTGATTTTTTTTTTTTAAATCCATCTGTCATCCTATGTCTTTTGATTGGAGCATTTAGTCAACCTAAGTTCAAAGTACTAAAGTATATATAATTTATAATACATAAGAGAGAGACTATATATATATATTAAATGTATTTTGTAGTTGTTTCCGAAGATTTTCTCTGATCCTTTCTTTTTTTTCTCTCTTTCATGGTTTGTTGATTTTCCTTAGTGATATATTTGGATTTCTTTCTCTTTATTATTTGCTAATTATTGGTGGTTTATGATATATGGCTATATTGTTTGTATATAACTCTTCTGCATATAGCAGTGCATATTAAGTTGATAATATTTGAAGTTTGAATCCATTATTTTTCCTCCTCACATTATAGATGTATGGTATTATGGGTATTATATTCTTTTTTTCTGTGAGTTCTTTAATTTTTTACAGAAATATTCATTTTCACTGCTTTTCTGTTTCCCAAATTTATACTATCACTTTTGGCCTCTCCTTTCCATTCAGAGTCCTCTTTAATATTTCTTGCAAGGGTGGTTTAGTGGTCATTAACTCCCTTAGTTTTTATTTGTCTGGAAGCTCTTTATCTTTCTCTCTATTCTGAATGACAGCCTTGCTGGATAGAGTATTCTTGGATGCAGATTTTTCCCCTTCAGCATGTTGAATATATCATGCTACCTCCTTTTGGCTTACCATGTTTCTGTTTACAGATCTGCAGCTAACTTTACGGGTTTTCCCTTATAAGTTACTGTCTTCTTTTGTCTTGCTGCTTTTAAGATTTTTTCTTTATCACAATATTCTGCCAATTCAATTATAATATATCTTGATGTGTGTCTACTTTTATTGATTTTGATGGGAGTTCTCTGTGCCCCCGTGGATCTGGATATCTGTTTCTTTCCCCAGATTAGGGAAGTTTTCAGCTTTTATTTCTTCAGATAAATTTTCTGCCCCCTTTTCTCTCTTCTTCTTATGGGACTCCTATAAGATGAATGTTATTACATTTGATGGAGACTTCATTCTCTGTCTATTCTCATTTTCATAATTCCTCTTGCTCTCATTCAACCAGTTACTTTCCATTTCTCTGTCTTTTAGGTCACCAACTAGTTCCTCTGCTTCTCCCAGCCTGCTCTTTATTCTGTCAAGTGTTTCTCATTTCATCAATTGTACCCTTTATCTCTACTATGTTATTCCTTATCTGTTTTATGAGTATAATTCATGTCTTCCACTCTTTTCTCAAGTGCAGTGAGTGTCCTTATGTTCATTATTTTAAATTCTCTATCAGGCATGTGACTTATGTCTGTTTTCTTAGATCTCTGGCCATGGCATTGTCCTCTTCTTTATTATGAGATAACTTTGTCTAACCATTTTGTTTGTCTTTGTGCCTGTTTCTCTGTGTTAGGAAAGTCAGCTATATCTCTTGTTCTTGAGAGCAATGGCCTTAAGAATGAGGTCCTGGAGTGCTCTGCAGTGAGGTGTTCCCTGATCCCAAGGACTGCCACTTTCACAGATGTCTCTAATGTGTGCTGCATGTGTCCTGCTGTTTTGTCCTGGCTGCTTTATCCTTCAGGCCAGTCATCTTCAGAGGCTCTCTTTACCTGCTGTGGGCACTGTTTGTTCCCTAGCCTGGATGTGGTGTGTTTTAAGTAGGTATGCTATAGTGTGTTTGTGAAATTAGTTCAATTGTCACTGCCACTGGAAATGAAACTACACCAAACTCTTGCATTGGGATATGTGATTTTGGCAGGAATTTTCACTAGTCTTCTTGGGGAGGGAACCCATCATCCTGAGACTGAAGTGGTTCCACTGGAGCACAGGGGGTATGGTTTGGTGTAAACAACTAGCAAATGTCCATGCTGCACTGGTTCTCAGAGGTGTCCCTGTTCTCATGCTGAAAAGGGTAGGAGGGAAATGGCCCTTTTCCCAGAGGTGTCTCTTTTGAATGCTATCTCTCTGGGCTGCACTCCAGGTTGACTGAATAACTTCCTCACTATATGCCCCAAGTGCTCTTCAGATCTCTGTCTCCATGCTGTGTGTCTGAGGGTTGTTTGCCTGCCTTCTCTCCAAGAGCAGCACAATGCTTCTGGGCTATATCCCAGCCAAGCCTACTAACCTTTAAAATTCCAGCCTTTCTTTTGCCAGACGTCATGGAATTCAGCTCCTTGTACTTTCCAAGCCAATTACTCCGGGGATTCACTTTCCCTGCACATTCTCCTGAGTGCTAATCTATCTCTTGCCCTTCTTCATGACTGTGACTCCACCACCCCGCCACAATACAGCAGCCACAATCCATTTCTTTCCCATAGACACAACCCATAGTGTGTCTATGCACTTCCTACCTTCTTTGATGTGGTCTCCTTTCTACCTGTAGTTGTGGGGTTTGTTCTTCCAGTCTTCAGGTCAATTTCTGGGATATTTAGGGTGATTTCATAGTTATCTAGTTGTATTCATGGGATGAGGCAAGCCTAGGGTCCTCCTACTCTGCTGCCATCTTTCCATCCTTGTCATGTTCTATTTTTTATAAGATTTTTTTTACCTTCTCCACCCAAATAAACTGTCAGTTCCTTCAGAATATGTATCACAAAAAAATTACAGGGCAATACCCCTAATGATCTTAGATACACAGATAGAATAGCCATCACCAAACTGACAAGAGATAACAAGTGTTGGAAAGAATGTGGAGAAAGGGAATTCCTGTGCGCTTTTGGTGGGAATATAAATTGATGCAGCCACCATGAAAACAGTTTGAGGGTTCTTCAAAAAATTAAAAATAGAACTGCCAGCAATCCACTTCTGGGAATATACCCAAAGGAAGTGAAAACATGATCTTGGAGAAATATATGCACAACCATGTTTATTACAGCATTATTCACAATAGCCAAGATATGGAAACAACTGAACTGTCTATCAATGGATGAATGGATAAAGAAAACATAGCATATATGTCTTTACACAATGGGATATTATTAAACCACAAGAAAGGAGGGCATCCCTCCTTTTGTGACATGGATAGACCTTAAGGGCATTATACTAAGTGAAATAAGTTAAACAGAAAAACAAATACTGTATGATTTCTACTGTATTATTTCAGTTATATATGGTATTTTTAAAAAGTTGAACTCATAGAAACAGAGTAAAATGGTGGTTACCAGGAGCTGGGGGCTGGGGGAATAAGGTGATGTTGGTCACAGTATAAACTTCCAGTTATAAAATGAGTAAGTTCTGGGGATCTAATGTACAGAATGGTAATACAATTAATAATACTGTATTACATACTTGAAAGTTACTGAAAGTAGATGTTAAGATAGTCTCACCAAAAAAGAAATGGCAAATTATGTGACATGACACAGGTTAACACCTGTAGCTAATTCTAAGGTCTTCATCATTTTGCTATATATTTGATATCAACATGTTGCACACCTTAAAATTGTACAATGTTTATGTCAATTATATATCAATAAAGCTAGCAAAAAAAGGTAGGTATGTATCAGGGCTTTCTTTGGTCAAAAAAATAATTGTATTATCTTTAATAAAAATATCATTAATAGGCATTAGGTATTACTTAGCATCTCATTTCCATAGCTGAACAATTTCTGCATCTAATTCGTCACCTTACTTTTTTTAGAAAAATAGATACTTCCATTTTTCTCTCTTTTTTTAACTTTCATGGCTTGATGAATCAAGGCAGCTGAATTTGATATAAGTTCAATGCCAATTTCTTTCAGGAATTAACTCATTTTACTGGGCTTCAATATCAAGCAACCAACACCTGATCTCATCCAAATCCTGTAAATATATTGGCACCCAAGAAATTGTAAATCTACACAACATACCAACTCTCCTGAATAACAACCTTGGTAAGACAGGGAGAGAAGGAAGATCTCCTCCTGTAATGGAGGCTCCAGAAAACCCTTGATCACGTCTTGTATGTCAAAATTGATAGTGGAAATAGTAACTAGTTTCCATCTTTTCCTCTACCATTCATCAAACTAAAGCTGCTTACTTTCTTTGCAAGAAACTGAGTTTCACACTGATGTTATTGAAGTTCCTCTGCAGGATTCCTCTGGGGTCCCTCATAAAATCTAGGTGTTCCTTCAGAGTGATGTGTACATTTTGTAAAATGTCCACAGTCTGGTTGCTGAGAATGCTCACCATTTTTACAGCAGATACAGCAAAGAGAGGACCATGTTTTTTATTTCCACATTTGGTTACTTGCTATGGTATGTGATCAAGGCATGTTGAATTTTTATGTTGGACATGTTGTCTCTGTCCTTGCCAGCCCTTTAGCCCATTTACTTATTTACTTATCTACAGTAAACTTTTTCTGGTGTGTGTGTGTGCGTGTGTGTGTGTGTGTGTGTGTGTGTGTTTAAGCTCCAGACACAGAAATCTCCTTTCCTTATTGACAAAAGATTTAGTCATCTCTAAAAGTATTTGCATTCCTATTTTTAATACACGCTGAGATGGCTATCAAGGGGGTGCCACATGTATATTTGGGAGCAGTAAACATAATATGAAGCACTATATCCTGCAAGAGAACCGTCTTTTACATATGTTTTGAAAGGCAAAACATGCCTATGTCCTCACTTGTGTCAATTTCCAGGATTTTCCTATATATGCAGCCAACAAATACAAATAAATATGTAAACATATATATTTTTAACATTAGCATCATTGTATAGGCATTGTTGTGCAACTTGCTTTTTTTAACTTTAGAATATATGTACCAAAAACAAATGAAATTATTTACCAATAAAAGAGTATTATATCTTGGATTCGCTTAAATCTGAGGGGAGGAAGGAATGAAGTGCAGGTAGAGATGCAACAACAATGATAATGAGTTGATACAGTTGAAGCTGGGAAATGTATAAAATATTTCCCATGTTTTCTACTATTGCCATGATTACCATACTATATATAGATATAGATATATAGATATATCTGAGATGTATATTGACATATATGTGTGTCTGTATGTGTGTAATTATTTCTTTTCTCCATTTTAAATCATTTTATAGTAAAAGAAACACATATAGAAAAATGCACACAGCAAATATATAGTTCAACAATTTATCACAAAGCAAATATCTGCCGAGAAATAGTGGTAACTATGTTCTTACTCTCTTGTTCAACTATGGCTTTATTAATTGATATTGACTTTTTCTCTGAAATAACTATTGATTTAGTGTTTCCATTTTATTTTCTATTTCCATTATTCTGCTCTTATATTTATTATTACCTTTCTGCTTGATTTGCAGATACTGTGTTTTGTTTTGTTTGGTTTGGTTTGGTTTTAGCTAGCTTCTTAAGGTAAAATCTTGGAATACCAAATTTAGATCTTTTTGGTATCTCATCAGAACCATTTCTAGTTCTAAAATTTCCCTTTCTCTTCACCCCACAATTTTTGATATATTGTGTTTTCATTATTATTCAGTTTTAAATATTTTCTGGTTTAGCTTGTGTGTTTTTTTTTTGACCTATGGATTACATAGAAATGTATTGTTAATTTATAAATACTTGGGTAAATTTTAAGAAAGCTTTTACTCATTAATTTCTAATTTAATTTAATGTGATCAGAGAACATACTTTGTAAATTCAATTGTTTTAAAATATTGAGACTTGTTCAATGGTCCAGCATACATGCTATTTTGGTGAAAGTACCATGTATATCTGCTTCTTTAATTTCATCCACTCTGTATTTTATGTCTTTTATAGCAGTGTTTATTTCATTAAAATTCCATTACCTAATGATGTAATTGGATTTTGGTCAACCTATGTTACTATTTGTCCCCTTTTTTGCTTATTGTTGTTTTGTTTCTATGTTCTTTCTTGCCTCCTTTTGGATTAAATATAGGATTCCACTTTTGTATACTTGATAGCATTTTTTTAGTGGACACTTGTGATATTAAAATGTCATTCTTAATTTTTTATTGTTCTCTTAGATTTAAAATTGTGTGATTTCCCATAAAATGTAAAATCCTTGCAACTGCATGTGTCCATTTGAAATAATAAGGACAGTGCAAAAGCCATGGCATCTATTTCTTTATTGGCACCTCTATGATCAGAAGCAGCAGTCAATAATAAGTATATATCCTCAATATTTAGAGGACAGGGTGTTTTTTGCTGATTGTGGCTCTTGCAAGCTGAGTGCAAGCAACTGCTGAAATGCACGCATGTGCCTGCCATGTCGCTGAGGAGTGGAAGACGGATGGCTGCTATTGTGCTAAGAGCTGGATTGACCAAAATTAACCAATATACCAACCAAGTTTTTCCCTGGAAATTGCAAGTCTTCAATGGACTTCAGAGTTCCAAAATAGTCACATCAGGCAGATTCTGTCAATTCAATTGTGTGTATGCAGACAGATTACTGGTCCTTCTTACTCTGTCATCTTCCCAGAATCTTCTTCCCTTAACTGAATATTTTAGAATCAATTCTCAAATCACATGCATGCACACAATCCTGTTGGCATTTTGATTGTGATTGCATTGAGCTCTAAAATATTTTGCGTAGAATTACTCTTTTACAATGTTGAATCTTCCGATCTATAAATATGGTTTATTCTCATGCTTATGTAGGTCTTCGGAAATTTACTTGAGTAATATTTTATAACTTCCATATGAAGACTTTACACATCTTTTGCTATGTTGATTATTGAATATTCGACATTTTCACACCATTATAAAGAATTTTCCTTTAAAATTATTTATTATTTTTTATTTATTTATTTATTTATTTATTATAGTCACAGAGAGAGAGAGAGAGGGAGAGAGAGAGAGAGAGAGAGAGAGGCAGAGACATAGGCAGAGGGAGAAGCAGGCTCCATGCACCGGGAGCCCGACGTGGGATCGATCCTGGGTCTCCAGGATCGCGCCCTGGGCCAAAGGCAGGCGCTAAACTGCTGCGCCACCCAGGGATCCCCTTTAAAAGTTTTTTAATTGTATTGCTGGTTTATGGAAAATAAAGCTAGTTTTATCTTTTATTTAGTAAATTTTTAAATACATTTATAAATTATATTAATTTATATTTAGGTTTTTTGGACTTTATATGGACAGATAATATAAGTAATGACAGTTTTATTTCTTTTTTTTTAATTAATTTATTTATTTATGATAGTCATACACACACACACACACACAGATGCAGAGACACAGGCAGAGGGAGAAGCAGGCTCCATGCACCGGGAGCCCGATGTGGGACTCGATACCGGGTCTCCAGGATTGCGCCCTGGGCCAAAGGCAGGCGCCAAACCGCTGCGCCACCCAGGGATCCCTGACAGTTTTATTTCTTATTTTCTAATATTTTAATTTTATATTTTTACCTTATTGCATAATGCTTAACAAAAGCGAGAACATTCACAATCCTTTTATTAGCCTTCAATTTAGAGGAACTATTTCATCTAAATATGAAGTTTTCTACTTTTTAAATTTTTTTAAAGATTTTTTTTATTTATTTGAGAGAGAGAGGTGGAACATGAGAGAGGTGAGGGGCAGAAGGAGAAACAGACTTCCCACTGAGCAGGGAGCCAGATGCAGGGCTCCATCTGGGAACTCTGGGATCATGACCTGAGCCAAAGGCAGAAGCTCAACTGACTGAGGCACCCAGGTGCTCCTTTGCTGGTTTTTAAATGAGATTACTTTCAAATTAAGTAAATTCCCTCTTTTGTTTTCTCTATTCATTGAGATAATCACATAATTTTTCCACTTTCTCTATTATGAAGTGATTTACATTGACTGATTTTCAAATGTTATGCCCAGTTTGAATTCTAGAATAAGTTTCACCATTAAGTATTATCTTGAGATGTCAAAGTCTAATGATAATTGGTATATTTTCTCTTTTCCAGGATGATCCCCCATGAACCTGGATTGATCGTACGTTGATCTCCTACCCTGAATTGGCCTTGTTATTCTTCAATAATTCTTTACCTCCTTTAGCTTTCCTATGATACTGCACTCTTATTACCTTACTGCATGCTATTTTATCCTTTTATTGCCTTTTCCAGGTCTTCATTAGATAATTCTATTATGTATAATCGCCTCTTATTTAGGTATATGTGTGCGTGTGTGTGTGTATAAACGAGGTTCATGATGTTTTAAATAATTAAAATAGTAACAATGATAGTACCACTTGTTGAGTGCTTTGCATGTATGTGCCATATTTCTCAGAACCTCCAAATACATTATCTTGTTTGCCTTAATTTGGTCATTGAGATAATTCATTAGATGCTCTCATACTACTTTTTGATAAGATAATTTAGAAAGGTGACAATTTGTCTCCTTAACCAGGCAAGAAAATATGTTTTGGAACTGTGAAATAGTTTGCTTGCCTTTTGAAACCTTTGTGAAAATATTTATTTTAATTGGGATAAGACTACTCTGTACAATCTTTGATCAACACAATTTTAAACATAAAAATAAGGCTATGAATCAAGCTAAAATATTTTTCTTCCAAAATTGGACTAAGTTAAAATACTTATATCTTAATTTAAAAAATGTTACTTCAAACACACACACACACACACACACACACACACACACACCAAAATGGAACTATTGTAAAATAAGGTATAAAACTATTCCCAGGAAGCAAAGATCTGAACTCTGCTGTTGATAGAACATCAGTCTTAGATAGCTGAATGACACCAGGACAGTGCTGTGTCACAGCAAATATCTTCTGATGGCATATGAAAGCCCTTCTGCTCTCCACAGCCTTCACTTGCATGACTTTGTTGTTGATGTTCCTTCCTTACTCCAAAAAAACAGAGGATCTGAGAAGGCAGGTGGTATTAGAACTGTAAGGACTCATGGCTGAGAAATGATTCTTACTCACCATGCCAGTGCTATAACCTGAGACAATGCAAGCACTCTTTCAATAGTGTACCACTTCTACTTGGCCATTGTTCAACAATAATAAAATTTAATTTTTGTATAATGCTTGGAAGGCAGAAAAGAGCTTTTTTACATAACAAAGAGCAACTAATTTTCTTATTATATATTTTGTTAAAAAAAGAACAAGGTCTTTAGGTATTTTAGGTTTTGTTTTCATTTCACTTCTCATTATGTATAAAAGCATGACAAATGTTTTGTTTTGTTTTTTTTTTGCTGAAAGACTAACCAGAAAAAGAGATTTTTATTAATTTATGCCATGCTTTTTCATCTTATAACTTGAAAATATTTATTTGATATTTTCTTTATCTGTAATAGCTATAGACTATTAAATGCTTTATTTCTCTTAATATTACAGGGAATACACAATGACATATTCCCAGAGCCAAAAGTGATCAAAGACCTTACAATTCTGTTTTAAAAAATCAACTCTTGCACCAAGGATTTTAATTTAAATCTAATCCTTGATTTCTTTAAGGTTCAAATTGGGGCATCTTGAAAGCACTGGTAAAGGAGAATCTGCTGAATACCTATTACTCTAGGGAATTAAGGAATTCCATGAAACATGTTGCAATGCAAAGAGGACTGAGATCTCTAGAAGAGAGCAGAGCACCAAAATTGGAGAAGAGAGAAGATGCCAAGTCTAAGAATTGCCCTTGGGCTTGATCTCTACAATCATAAGCCTGAGGTCATTGAGTGCAAGCATGCAAAACATGTCAGCATACACAAACTCAAAGAGCCATGTTTTAATAAAACTAGACAGTGAAAGGGCAGCTTGTCCAACTGGCAGTAATTAGCATTGGTAGTGATACAAGATGGGGTCATTGGAGGTCACATGGAAGTCAGAAAGGGGAAGTGGAAAATGGTAGATTCTTTGGTGAGGATCCATAGAAGGGTCTTCAGATGTGGACAGTCATGCGAGTGGTGAAAGTCAAAGCCAAGAAAAGACCCATTGGCTCTTCCTGGACACTTTTTTGACACAGGGTAGGAACAGCCTGTGAAAACGTGGATGATAGCCTGCTTTCTCCAAAACCGTATTATCTTTATTTGTGCATTATAACATTTTATTCCTCAGAGAATGGCTCTGAAAGTAATTTAATGACTTCTTAATGTAAGCATTCCTCTTAGCTAATTTCTTGTGCAGGACTTTTTTAAAAAATCAAAATGTATTACTATTCCCCATAATAGAAGAGTGTAGATAAAAGTCCTCCAAGAGGAAAGGAATTAGTAACTTGAAGTTCAATGAAGTAGCAAGACTGCTGTTCTATTTGGCAGATTGTTGTGTCCATTTCTCTCAATCTGTTCCTCAGTCCTAAACCCAACCAGAGTTCATTAACCATCCTTGTTTCAGAACTACACTTCCTTTACAGGGTGGGGTTAGTGATGTAATTTGGTTCCCCAAGGCACTGTCCAGCAAATGCCTATTCAAAACATTTGTTATTAATACCCGTAAATTGACCAATTGTGTGGAATTCACTATATTTTCTAGCAGAGGAATGTGTAGCTTCTACATAACTATAGTTATATGTAATTATTTCCAATAATAAGTAAATGGTTTTTGGAAGAAACATCAAAGAATAGACTCTTCAAGCCAAAGAAGCCCTGAATTAGAACAAGGATGCAATCACTTTTTGCCACATAATTATTGTCCTCCTCTGCTTGCAAAGCAACTAGTCTATGCCCACATATGGGTAGTGTTTCAAAAACTAAGGGTTTATAAATATTATAAATATTGTTATCTTTAAACAATATCTTTAAATATTGTTTCAGCTTCACATCAGTGGACTTATATAAAATTTTGGGAGGAATGGAAAGCATTTGTTATACCACTAGTAGTAGACATCAAGATCTAGTACTAGCTCATGCCTGTAAAATGTTGTGATAGAGTGGTTTATGAGGAGCTCATTCCCACCTCCTAGAGAAGTTTAAAGTTCCTGCCCCATTCTCACTACTTAATCATGTTTCCAGTCAGAAACTATGTAAAGTTCACTGATACTTTATCTCATCATTAGATTTATGCATATGTTACCTTTATTTATTTTTATATCTTCCCCTGTCCTAGTAAAATTTTTGAGTTAGGGTCCAAATTATGTTGTAAATTCATATTTAATATTGATCAATTGATCATCTTCACTTCAGAAGTAAGATTTTTATTTTTTTATTTTTTATTTTTTTCAGAAGTAAGATTTCATCTATGATACTATACATAACTTTCATCACAGTGTACACCATGCTTCATTGACCTTATTGCATGTGTTTTGCTAATCCCAATAAATGAGCATTTGAAAATTGTGAGTGCTTCTCCTTTAAATAAGTGAGTAACATAAACAGATAGATACAGGCATCTTTTATTCACATTTTAAATGACAAAAATTCTGAGAAAGTTAACCAAAAATTTACTAAAAACACAGAAGACCAGGCTTTGGATCTGATAAAAAGTTCCCTGAGTCTTTTAGTTTCTTTTACATTTAGTATTTCTCAAGCATCTATAACATAGGAAATGCTTGAGTAAGGGGAGATAAGATGGCGGCATAGTAGGACCCTAGGCTTGTCTCATCCCTCGAACACAACTAGATAGCTATCAAATCATTCTGAAAACTCAAGAACTTGACTTGAGGACTGACAGAACAAACTCCACAACTAGAAGGAGTGAAGAGGCTACCTGGAGGACAACAGTAGGATGTGTGAAGATGCATTTTGGGGGAGAAATGGCTCACAGGTGTTGTAGAGGGGAGGAACCTGTAGTTGTGGAGAGAGATGAGACAGAGAGTAGCACACAGGGAATACACAAGAAGAACACTTTCCCAAAGCCATTGTCTGGGGAATGAGAGGGGCTGATTTTCATGAGTTTTTGCAACCAGTGAGTGGGACTTGAAGACTGAAGTTTTAAAGGTTGGCGGGCTTACCTGGAATAGAGCCCTAAGTGTTCTGCCCTACTTCTGGAGAGAAGGCAGGCAAACAACCCTGAGCAGACAATGCAATCTGAGAAATGCCTGAGGCGCACAGGGAGAGATTATTTGCTCTTCTTGGAGTGCATCTGTGAGAGGGCATTCACAGAGATGCCTCTCTTGGGACAAAATAGCCAGTGGACACTCCCGTCCCTCAGCATAAATGCAGAGCCACCAGTTGAGGGTAGCTTGTCTCAATGCTAGCTGCCTAGCCTACTTTCTCAAAGTCCCACACCCCTGCAGTCTGGCAAAACTGCCCTTCTTGGTCAAATCTGTATCAGTTCCAGTACCATGAGACCCTCCCCCAGAAGATCAGCTAGATCCCTCCATACACTATATCCCTAAAGTTTGGCTTTTTAAAAGTCAGCAGCTTTGGCTGGGATGAAGCCTGGAGTGCATTGTGCTGCTCCTGGAGACAAGGCAGCAAACAACATGGAGATAGATAGCATGAAAATTAAGATCTGAAAAATGCCTGGGATGCAGAGGAGGGAAATTATTCACTCTGCTAGGAGTGCTTCCCTCAATGTAGCAAGCACAGAAACCCCTCTCTGGGGTCAAAGAAGCTGGCTAGTACCATTTCCTTCCCCCACCCCTCAGCATAAACACAGAGCCACCTTCCTGCAGTAAATAGCACAATACTGACACTGGCTGCCTAATCCGCCTACACCAAGTCCTGCCCCCTTGCACTGTACTTTGCCAGTACTTATCTTCTTGGTCAAGTGTGCCTCAATTCCAATACACTGAGCCCCTTCCCAAAAGACCAGCAGAAACTCCTGCCCACACCATGTCTCCCAACCTGAGTTCTGTAATGCTTCAGTCCTAGTGGAAGTAGCATCAGGTCTCATTGAACAATCAGACCAGAACACATCTGGTTAAAACTCACCACACTCTGGCCAAGGTCCAAATACTGCCCACAGCAGATAAGGAGAGCCTCTGCAGGTGACCTGGGCTAAAGGATAGAGCAGCCAAAACACAGTACAGAGTGCATGCAGCACACACCTGAAGCTCCAGGAAGTGTCTAGAGCTATGACCTTTTCTTCATAAAGCCATTACTTTCAGAAGCAAAAAACTCACAGAATAAGGCAGAGACTTGGACAAAATGCCAAGGTGGAGGAATTCATCCTAAATGAAACAAAATAAGGTCATGGCTGGAGACATAATAAAATAAATATTTATATTTCATTTATGTATTTTAATATATATAATATATTTTAATTATGAAATTATAATCTAATATGAAATTAATTATAAAATATATTTTATGATATACATAAAATATATGTTTATATATGAATATTTATTATATATATGTATAATATCCTGATGGGAAATTTAAAGCAATAATCATAGGGATACTTGCTGGGCTTGAGAAAAGCATGGAAGACATCAGAGAGACCCTTATTACAGAGATAAGAGTCAAAACAGTCAGAAATGAAAATGCAATAACTAAGATTTGAAATAGACTGGATGTAATGAACAACAAGATGGAAGAAGCAGAGGAATGAATAAGTGATATAGAAGATAAAATAATGGAAAATAAGGAAGCTGAACAAAAGAGAGAAAGCAGAATTTTGGATCATGAGAGTAGACAGGGAACTCAGTAACTCCATCAAATATAATAACATTTGTATTATAAGAGTCCCAGAAGAAGAGAGAGAAGAGGGGCAGAAAATTTATTTGAGGAAATCATAGCTAAAATCTTCCTTACTTTGGGAAAGAAAACAGATATCCAGATCTAAGAAGCATAGAGAACTCCCGTCAAAATCAATAAAAACTGCCAACACCAAGACATATTATAATTACATTTGCAAAATATAGTGATAAAGGTGGGAATTGATTGGGAATTTGCAAATTTCCCCAGCAACTATTGGATAGATGTTTAAAAATTTATTTAAATATTTATTAAAGTAACAGAAAGTAGTATAAATTTATAGAACTAGTCATTAAGTGAAATATGTATTTTCACTCATAAGGTAAGTATTTTATAACCATTTAGTCATTTTTGTGGTGCTTATACTAAAACAGTTTAGAGTTGAGAGAACTTGGGAAGATGGCAGAGTAGAAGGATCCTGGAATCATCCTGTCCCATGTTTACAACTACGTATCATCCACTTCCAAGCCAATAACCAGAAAATGATCCAACACTGACAGAACAAACTCCACAGCTAAATGTAGAGAAGAAGCTGCATCTGAAAGATTAGGAAGGTCAGAAAAGTGAAAGGAGTCTGCCCAGGAGGGAAGGAGCAATGAGTGCAGAGAGGGCAGAGGGAAAAGACATTGCACCAGAAGTTCACATGGAGAAGACTAATCTTCACTAGCTTTTAAAACCAGAGGGGCTAAATTATGTAAGTTTATAAAACCAGTGGGACTTGGAACCTGGAGCTTTAAAAGTCAGCTGACTTAGCACTGGGTGATGGGGAGGAGGCAAAGAGACAGCAGCCTACATGGAAAGGGAACACAAAAATGGCAATTTACACAATACCAGGGGCAAATGTGAGACAGATTTGTTCAAACTGATTTTGGAGTGTGTTGGGGGACTTCTTTGAAAAGGGGAGGGAGCTGGAAAGTACCGTTTTCATCCCCTACCCCCGATATCAGCACAGAGCCATCTGTGAGAGGCAGGGCTGCACAGATACTTGTAGCCTCAACCCAGGGCTCAGAGCAAATTGTGTTAGAGCTGTGCACACATCCTGCCCAACTGCAACACACAGCCCAACTGCACACCCCCAGCCATTGTAGTGCACCATGCCCAGCCACAAGGTGGAAAGCTGCCACCATGTGCTATGCACAGCCAAGCACCCATCCTGTGCTAGGCCCACTTGCACTCAAACATCACTCATACTGCACACAGCCTTATACCCACAGCCATCCTAGTGTGCAGCTTCCAGCTGCTGCAGTACTTTGGTGGGCCCAGCATAAGACTAGTGGCCCAACACAAATTTTGCTAACACTGCCACTCTGCTCCCAAGATCCCCCTCAGAGTTGGCCTGCCTGGTGCCACTAACAACACAGAAAACAAGCACAACCCACAACATTCAGACTGTCAGTGCGGAAGACTGCACTGAAAAGAAAGGTGACTCAGAAACAACAGCAGTGCATAAGAAAAACACTTGCCAGCTACTGGTGTACAGGGAACATGGAACTGCAGGACTCTCCAGGACCTCTTCATAAAGTCACTACTTTCAAAAGAAGACACACTCGACTTTCTTAACACAAAGAAACAGATACAGAGAGGAATACAAGATGATACAGAGAAATTGATCTCAAATGAAGGAACATGACAAAGCCATGGCTAGAGATCTAAGTGAAAAAGACATAAGTAACATGTCTGATTGAGAACTTAAAGCAATAACCATAAGGATACTTACTAGGCTAGAGAAAAGAGTGGAAGACATGAGTAAGACCCTTAACACAAAGATAAGAAATAACATAGTAGAGATAAAGATACATAAAAGGTTTAATAAACAAAATGAAAAACATGCTTAATGGAATGAATAGCTGAATAGAAAAAGTAGAGGAATGAAATAATAACTTAGAAGACAGAGAAATGGAAAGCAGTCTGTTAAAAAGAGAACAAAAAATTACACAAAAAGGAGAATAAACTTAGGGAACTTAGTGATTCCATCAAACATAATAACATTCAAATTGTAGGAGTAGCAGAAGAAGAAGAGAGAAAGGGGGGCAGACAATGTATTTGAAGAAATAATAGTTGAAAACTTTCCTGATCTAAGAAAGGAAACAAATATCCAGATCCAGGAGGTGCAGAGAAATCCCATCAAGATCAAAAAAGCAGACATACACAAAGGCATGTTGTAATTAAATTGGAAAAATATAGTGATAAAAAACTTTATCACTAGCAGCAAGACAAAGATGAGAGTGATTTCTAAGGGAAAACTCATAATGAAGATAGGAGATTTTTTTCAGCAGAAACATGGCAAGCCAGAGGGAGTGGCGTAATATATTCAAAGTGCTTAATGGGAAAAAACTGCAGCCAGCAATACTCTGTCCAGCAAAGCTGTCATTTTGAATAGACAGTAAGATAATTTCTCAGATAACACAAACTAAAGCATAACCACTGCTTGGAATCTGATCATGACCATACTCCTTGCAAGAAATATTAAAGGGGACTCTGAATGGAAAGGAGAGGCCAAACTTCTATGAAACTAGAAGTCAACCACAGGAAAATATCTGAAAAGAGCACTAATACATGGAGAAAATAAAGGACTTAACACAATAAATCAACTAGATGTAACAGCAATATACAGAACACTCTACCCAACAACAGATCGTCTTCTGTACATGGGCATTCTCAGATAGGCCTATATTCTGAGATATATCTGAGATATATTCTCAGATATCTATGCCAAGATAGACCATTTCATAGGCCAAAAATCAAGTCTCAACAGATTTTAAAAAGACAGATATCATAAAAAGTATCTTCTCTGACCATAACTGGATGAAATTAGAAATAAATAATAGAAGGAAAATTGTAAAAGTAAGAAATGTGTGGAGATTAAACAACACGCCTTAAAACAACCAGCGGTTAAAAAATAAATCACAAGGAAATTTGAAAATATTTAGAGAAAAAATAAAATGGAAACATGATATCCCCAAAAGTTATGGGATGCAATGAAAGCAATATTGACAGGAAAGTTGTAAACACTTACTTTAAATGAGAAGAAAGATCTCAAATCAACATGCTAATTTCACAGCTTAAGAAACTTGAAGGACAAACTACACACAAAGCTAGTAGAAGAAAAGAAATAATGATTAGAGCAGAATTAAGTGAAATAGAAAACAGAAAAACAGAAAAAAATCAACACAACCAAAAGTTGGCTCTTTGAAAAAAATTAACAAATTTGGCCAACTTTTAGTTAGACATTCTTTTAAAAAAGGAGAGAGGGAGAATTTAAATTACTAAAATCAGAAATGAAATGGAAACATTACTACTTATTTTACAGAAATAAAAATGATTATAAGAGGGCAATAAAAGCTATTGTATATCAAAAATTGGATAAGTAAATGTAATTGTCAAATTCCTAGAAAAACAAAATCTACTGAGATTGAATCACAAGAAACAGAAAATCTGAAGAGATCTATAACTAGTAAGGAGACCAAATCAGAAATCAAAAACATCTAGAAATAAACCAAAAGAACAAACAATAACTCAGGATCAGGCTACTCATAAATTCTAATATATTCTTAAAGAATTAACATCAATCCTTTCCAAAATGTTCCAAAAAAAAAAAATGAAGAGGATAGGAGCGCTTTCTTTTTTTTTTTTTTTAAGATTTTATTTATTTATTTATTTATTTATTTATTTATTTATTTATTTATTTAAGACACAGAAGGAGAGAGAGGAAGAGACACAGGCAGAGGGAGAAGCAGGCTCCATGGAGGGAGCCTGATGTGGGACTGGATCCTGGGTTTCCAGGATCACACCCCCAGCTGAAGGCGGTGCTAAGCCGCTGAGCCACTGGGGCTCCCCAGGAACACTTTCTAACTCATTCTATGAGGTCATCTTTACCTTAATAGTAAAGCAGATAAAGTCCCTAAAAGAAAAGAAACTCTAGACCAATACCCCTTATGAATATTCATGCAAAAACTCTGAACAACATACCAATAAACTAAATTCAGGTATATATTAAAAAGGATTACATACCGTGACCAAGTGGGATTTGTTCCTGGAATGCAAGGATGCTTGACATCAATCAATGCAGTACACTAAATTTTCAGAATGCATAAAACAAAAATGAAACAAAACTCTATTGATCATCTCATTTGATGTAGAGAAGGTATTTGACAAAATTCAACCCCTTTTCATGATAAAAATTCTCAACAAACTAGGAATAGAAGGAAACTACCTCAACAAAATAATGGCCATGTATGAAAAATCCAGTTACCATCATACTCTGTGATGAAAAACTAACACTGGTTTTCTAAGATTAGAAATGAGACAATTATACACCCTTTTGCCCTTTCTTTTTTATCTAGTATGGAAAATTATAGCCAGAGAAATTAAGAAAGAAAAATCAACAGAAGATATCTAATAGGAATGGAAGAAGTAAAATTAACTCTGTTCACAGATGATATCATCTTATATTAGAAGCACTAAGGATTCCACTCACAGACACACAGTTAAACTAACAAAAAAATTTAGCAAAGTTGTAGGGCATAAAAATCAACACTCCAAAATCATTTGCCTTTCTATACACTAACAATGAAAAATCTGAAAAGGAAATTTTAAAAATTCCATTTACAATCATAGCAAAAATAAAATACCTAAGAATTAACCAAGGATGTGAAAGACTGCAATGAAAACTACAAAATATAGCTGAAAAAAATTACAGAAGACTATTTAAATCAATGGGGAAACATTCCTTCTTTGGTGATTGGAAAACTTAATTTGCTATGATGTCAATTCTACTCAACGGGATATGTATATGTAATGCAATCCTTATCAAAATCCCAATGTCATTATTTTGCAGAAATAGAAAAACATTTTCTCAAATTCACATAGATCTCAAGGAACACAGAATAGCTAAAACAATCCTGTAATAGAAGTATGGAGTTGGAGGACTCCCACTGATTTGTGAAGTTTCTACAGAGTCAGTCTCTTTTTTTTTTTTCATGCTAAATTTTTATTTCAATGTTATGCAACTGCATAAGTATAAATATTTGTTCAATATACAACAATTATGACATCCATAGGGAATTTTTTAGAGAAAATAAGACTGCAAACACTTTATTGCACAGATCCTAACTTTTAAGCTGGTAAATCTACAGCTGGGAGTAATACCGAGGAGCACATCTTACAATCACAGGAGACTGACCAAATAGAACACAGGAGAATTTCTACCAGCTGATTGGAGAGGTTTACAACAACAAACAGGTATTACATGAATGCAACCTTAAGTACTCTTTACTCATCCAAAATGCAAAAACATATTTGGCAAAAATGGTAATACACTATACAAAATATACATAAAAATATCATTTGTAAACAAGCAGCTAGTTGTGCTTTAAAGGAAACGGGACAGTTAAAAAGCAAAGGCTGTAAACCATGAACTACCTCCCCGATAGACCTGTCGTGATGTCTGAGTACAGAGGATGGGGTTATGACAACCACCCAACACAGATATGAATTATAAATGTCGAGACCACTTTGGAAACCGATTTAAGTTTTTTTACGGTATTTGTTTCTTCTGCAATTTCACAATGTAGTGATGGGGTATAGCTAAAACACACGGGAAAAAACCATGGGCAAGGAGACTTTTTTTTTTTTTTTTTTTTTTTTTGCCATTGCCAACTCATTGTACAATGAAGGACAACCAAGTAGACGGTTAAGTTATGCTTTTGTTTTTGGAGCAGAGCAGGGTTTACAGCCTCGCTAAATAATTTACACTCCACGGGCTGTGCTTAGATGAACAATTTTATAGCTTGAAGATACTAAGACCTCCGAGGGGGTTTGGGTGCTAAATGAGTATTTATTGGTAATTTTTTCCCCTCTTAAAAAACAAAACTAAAAAAATCCTGCTATGGATCCCAAACATCTTATAAAGACGTATCTGTGTGTATTTCCTCTTAGTGCCTTAGTACTCGTGTCAGCAAGTGTCACCTTACAATACAAAACAAGCCACCAGGACAACTGCAACAAAAACGAACAAAAAACCCCCCTCAGCACTAAAATGATTTGACGAATTCTACATATTCCATGGTATACAAAATTTAAATGGATGAATTGGTGTGGTATAGGCATAAAGACATACTAAAAAGCCCAGAAGTAAATCCTTGCTTATAGGATCAAATGACTTACCAAAGAGTGCCAAGACCATTCAGTGAGAGAAAAAAAGTCTTTTCCACAAATGGTGTTTGGAAAACTGGGCATTCACATGCAAAAGAATGAATCTGAACCCTTACCTAATACCATATGCAAATATCAATTCAACATAGGTCAAAGATGTAGATGTAAGAGCTAAAAGTATCAAACTCAAAGAAAACAACATAGAGAAAAGATTCATGATTCTGAATTTGACATTGAATACTTGGATATGACACCAAAAGCATGCAACAGAAACAAAAAATAGACAAATTGAACTTCATCAAAATTTAAAATTTTGTGCATCAAAGGCACTATCAACAGAATAGAGAAGCAACACAAATGATGTGAGAAATATTTTCAAATCAGATATCTGGTAAGGGATTAATATCCAGAATACATAAAAAAAAAAAAAACCTAAGATGTTGAGGAATGTTCCCTCTATCCCTACACTCTGAGGAGTTTTGATCAGGAATGGATGCTGTAGTTTGTCAAATGCTTTCTCTGCATCTATTGAGAGGATCCAGATGGTTCTCCTTTTTTCTCTTGCTGATATGATCAATCACATTCATTGCTTTACAAAGGTTGAACCAGCCTTGGATCCCAGGGATAAATCCCACTTGGTCATAGTGAATAATCTTCTTAATGTACTGTTGTATCCTATTGTCTAGTACCTTGTTGAGAATTTTTGCATCCATGTTCATCAGGGATACTGGTCTATAATTCTCTTTTTTGGTGGGGTCTTTGTCTGGTTTTGGAATTAAGGTGATGCTGGCCACATAGAATGAGTTTTTAAGTACTCCATCTCTTTCTATCTTTCTGAAGAGCTTTAGTACAATAGGTATGGTTTCTTCTTTAAACATTTGATAGAGGGATCCTTGGGTGGCACAGCGGTTTGGCACCTGCCTTTGGCCCAGGGCGCGATCTTGGAGACCCAGGATCGAATCCCACGTCAGGCTCCTGGTGCATGGAGCCTGCTTCTCTCTCTCTCTCTCTCTCTCTCTCTCTCTCTCTCTCTCTCTCTGACTATCATAAATAAATTTAAAAAATTTAAAAAATTAAAAAAATAAACATTTGAGATAGAATTCCCCTGGGAAGCCATCTGGCCCTGGACTTTTGTGTCTTGGGAGGTTTTTGATGACTGCTTCAATTTCCTCCCTGGTTATTGGCCTGTTCAGGTTTTCTATTTCTTCCTGTTCCAGTTTTGGTAGTTTGTGGCTTTCCAGGAATGCATCCATTTCTTCTAGATTGCCTAATTTATTGGCGTATAGCTGTTCATAATGTGTTTTTAAAATCATTTGTGTTTCCTTGGTGTTGGTGGTGATCTCTATTTTCTCATTCATGATTTTAGTAATTTGAGTCCTCTCTCTCTTCTTTTTAATAAGGCTGGCTAATGGTTTATCTATCTTATTAATTCTTTCAAAGAACCAACTCCTGGTTTTGTTGATCTGTTCCACATTTCTTCTGGTCTCGATTTCGTTGAGTTCTGCCCAAATCTTTATTAACTCTCTTCTTCTGCTGGGTGTAGGATCTATTTGCTGTTTTTTCTCTAGCTCCTTTATGTATAAGGTTAGCTTTTGTATTTGAGTTCTTTCCAGTTTTTGAATGGATGCTTGTATTGCGATGTATTTCCCCCTTAGGACTGCTTTTGCT
Source organism: Vulpes lagopus (assembly GCF_018345385.1). Taxonomy (NCBI): domain Eukaryota; kingdom Metazoa; phylum Chordata; class Mammalia; order Carnivora; family Canidae; genus Vulpes; species Vulpes lagopus. Next base: position 93,865,265 of record NC_054827.1, on the reverse strand, counting down.
GCATCCCAAAGATTTTGAACGGTTGTATCTTCGTTCTCATTAGTTTCCATGAATCTTTTTAATTCTTCCTTAATTTCCTGGTTGACCCTTTCATCTTTTAGCAGGATGGTCCTTAACCTCCACGTGTTTGAGGTCCTTCCAAACTTCTTGTTGTGATTTAGTTCTAATTGCAAGGCATTATGATCTGGGAATATGCAGGGGATGATCCCAATCTTTTGGTATCAGTTCAGACCCGATTTGTGACCCAGTATGTGGTCTATTCTGGAGAAAGTTCCATGTGCACTTGAGAAGAATGTGTATTCAGTTGAGTTTGGATGTAAAGTTCTGTAGATATGTGTGAAATCCATCTGGTCCAGTGTATCATTTAAAGCTCTTCTTTCTTTGGAGATGTTGTGCTTAGAAGACCTATCCAGTATAGAAAGAGCTAGATTGAAGTCACCAAGTATAAGTGTATTATTATCTAAGTATTTCTTCCCTTTGGTTATTAATTGATTTAAATATTTGGCAGCTCCCACATTCGGGGCATATATATTGAGGTTTGTTAAGTCCTCTTGTTGGATAGATCCTTTACGTATGATATAGTGTCCCTCTTCATCTCTCACTACAGTCTTTGGGATAAATTTTAGTTTGTCTGATATAAGGATGGCTACCCCTGCTTTCTTTTGAGGACCATTCGAATGGTAAATGGTTCTCCAACCTTTTATTTTCAGGCTGTAGGTGTCCTTCTGTCTAAAATGAGTCTCTTGTAGACAGCAAATAGATGGGTCCTGCTTTTTTATCCAGTCTGAAACCCTGCGCCTTTTGATGGAGTCATTAAGCCCGTTCACGTTCAGAGTTAGTATTGAAAGGTATGAGTTTAGTGTCATCGTGATATCTATTCAGTCCTTGTTTTTGTGGATTGTTCCATTGAACTTCTTCTTAAAAGGGAATTTTAAGAGCCCCCTTAAAATTTCTTGCAGAGCTGGTTTGGGGGTCACATATTCTTTCAGTTCCTGCCTGTCTTGGAAGCTCTTTATCTCTCCTTCCATTTTGAATGAGAGCCTTGCTGGATAAAGGATTCTTGGTTGCATGTTCTTCTCATTTAGGACCCTGAATATATCCTGCTAGCCCTTTCTGGCCTACCAGGTCTCTGTGGTGAGGTCTGCTGTTACCCTAATACTCCTCCCCATAAAAGTCAGGGATTTCTTGTCTCTTGCTGCTTTAAGCATCTTCTCTTTATCTTTGGAATTCGCAAGCTTAACTTAAATGTCGAGGTGTTGAACGGTTTTTATTGATTTTAGGGGGGGAATCTCTCTATTTCCTGGATCTGAATGCCTGTTTCCCTCCCCATATTAGGAAAGTTTTCAGCTATGATTTGTTCAAATACATATTCTGGACCTCTGTCCCTTTTGGCGCCCTCGAGATCCCCAATTAAATGTAGGTTTTTCTTCTGCAGGCTGTCGTTTATTTCCCTTAATCTTTCTTCATGGTCTTTTAATTGTCTCTTTTTTCCTCAGTTTCCCTTTTTGCCATCAACTTGTCTTCTATGTCACTCACTAGTTCTTCCATCTCGTTATCCCTCTTCATTAGGACTTCTAGTTTGGATTGCATCTCATTCAATTGATTTTTAATTTCTGCCGGATTGGATCTAAATTCTGCAGTCATGAAGTCTCTTGAGTCCTTTATGCTTTTTTCTAGAGCCACCAGTAGCTGTATAATAGTGCTTCTGAATTGGCTTTCTGACATTGAATTGTAATCCAGATTTTGTAACTCTGTGGGAGAGAGGACTGTTTCTGATTCTTTCTTTTGAGGTGAGGCTTTCCTTCTAGTCATTTTGCTCAGGGAAGAGTGGCCAAAAACAAGTTGTATTGGGAAAAGGAGAAAAAGAGAGGAGAGAAAGAATGAAAGAAAAGAGAAAAAGAAAAAAGAAAAAAGGAAGCAAAAAAGAAAAAAAGAGAAGAAAAAGAGAAAGAAAACGAAATAAAGGGAAAAAAGCATGGGGGAAGCAAACAGAAATCAAAAAGCAAAAAAAAAAGAAAGGAAGAAAGAAAGAAAGAAGAAAGAAAGAAAGAAAGAAAGAAAGAAAGAAAGAAAGAAAGAAAGAAAGAAAAGAAAGAAAGAAAAGAAAAGAAAAGAAAAGAAAAGAAAAGAAAAGAAAAGAAAAGAAAAGAAAAGAAAAGAAAAGAAAAGAAAAGAACACACAGTGGTGTATCTTCTGATTCTGTATACTTTAAGTCCCTTGACTTTCCCTGGAACTTGTCCCTCTAGTTGGTCTTCTGGAGGAGGGGCCTGTTGTGCTGATTTTCAGGTGTTAGCACTTGGGGGAGCTGCTCTGCCCCCTGCCTGGTGCAGGGCTCATTGAGTATCCTGTTTATCCGGTGAGGCCACTGTGAGGCTCAGTGGGGGTTGTTTATGCCGTGAGGCCCCCGGAGGAACAACCCCAGTGGCGGTGGCCAGCTCTGGAGCCCTGGAGTCAGCTCCCACAGTGACTACAGAGCTCTCCGTCTGCAGGGCCTGGATGCTCCAGGGCAGGGCCGCTGATCTGCTCAGCTCAGGGCAGGAGCCTCCTTGCGGTCCTGGGCCCTCCCAGCCTCTGCCTGTCCCGGGGAGGCCGGATCCTGGGCTGTGTCCCCAGCGCCCTGGGCTCCGGGTCCTGCACTGTTGGATTCGGGCTCCCAGCTGCGCAGCCCCCTCCCCGGAGCCGCCGCCTGAGCCCCTCCGAGCTGCTCCCGGGTCCAGCCTTGCGCACTGCAACCCTTTAGGGAGCTTGGCGCACTCTTCCCGGGGGCGCCAAGGAGCCTGAGGGCATCCCCGGCCTCCTAGGATCCTGCTCTAACTCCCTGCGAGCGCCTTTCTGCCCTGGATGATTGGTGAAGCTCCTGCTTCTCTGGGAAGGGGCTCCTCTGTCCTGGGGACACTCGCCCCGGCCTTAGCCCGGCTCCTCGCGAGGCCCCTCCCTCTTGGATGCCTTTTGTTTCTTTAATTCTTTCTTCCCCCGTCTTCCTACGTTGATAGAAGCGCGAACTCTTCTCACTGTAGCATTCCAGCTGTTCTCTATTTTTTTTTAATTTTTATTTTTTTTAATTTCTTTTTTATTTATTTATGATAGTCACACACACACACACACACACACACACACACACACACAGAGGCAGAGACAGAAGCAGGCTCCATGCACCGGGAGCCCGACGTGGGATTCGATCCCAGGTCTCCAGGATCGCGCCCTGGGCCAAAGGTAGGCGCCAAACCGCTGCGCCACCCAGGGATCCCCCAGCTGTTCTCTATTTAAATCTCAGGCCGAATTGGTAGATTTTCAGGATGATTTGAAGTTTATCTATGTAATTTGGTGGGGACAGGTGATTTGGGGACCCTACTCTTTCCCCATCTTGCCCCAAAATAAGAAGCTTTTGCATAGCAAAAGAAACAGTCAACAAAGCTAAAAGACAACCTACAGAATGGGAGAAGATATTTGCAAATGACGTATCAGATAAAGGGCTAGTTTCCAAGATCTATAAAGAATTATTAAAATCGACAGCAAAGAAACAAACTATCCAAACAGGAAATGGGCAAAAGACATGAACAGAAATCTCATAGAGGAAGACATAGACATGGCCAACAAGCACATGAGAAAATGCTCCGCATCACTGGCCATCAGGGAAATACAAATCAAAACCACAATGAGATACCACATCACACCAGTGAGAATGGGGGAAAATTTACAAAACAGGAAATAACAAATGTTGGAGAGGATGTGGAGAAAGGGGAACCCTCTTGCACTGTTGGTGGGAATGTGAACTGGTGCAGCCATCTGGAAAGCTGTGTGTAGGTTCCTCAAAGAGTTAAAAATAGACCTGCCCTACGAACCAGCAATTGCACTGCTGGGGATTTACACCAAAGATACAGATGCAGTGAAACGGTGGGACACCTGCACCCCAATGTTTCTAGCAGCAATATCCACAATAGCCAAACTGTGGAAGGAGCCTCGGTGTGCATCGAAAGATGAATGGATAAAGATGTGGTTTATGTATACAATGGAATATTACTCAGCCATTAGAAATGACAAATACCCACCATTTGCTTCAATGTGGATGGAACTGGAGGGCATTATGCAGAGTGAAATAAGTCAATTGGAGAAGGACAAACATTGTATGTTCTCATTTATTTGGGGAATGAGAATAGAAGGGAAGGGAGAAGAAATGGGTAGGAAATATCAGAAAGGGAGACAGAACATAAAGACCCCTAACTCGGGATCCCTGGGTGGCGCAGCGGTTTAGCACCTGCCTTTGGCCCGGGGCGTGATCCTGGAGACCTGGGATCGGATCCCACGTCGGGCTCCCTGCATGGAGCCTGCTTCTCCCTCTGCCTGTGTCTCTGCCTCTCTCTTTCTCTCTCTCTGTGACTATCATGAATAAATAAATAAAATCTTTAAAAAAAGAATTCATTTAAAAAAAAAAAAAAAAAAAAAAAAAAAAAAGACCCCTAACTCTGGGAAAGGAACTAGGGGTTGTGGAAGGGGAGGATGGCGTGGGGTGGGGGTGAATGGGTGATGGGCCCTGAGGGGGGCACTTGATGGGATGAGCACTGGGTGTTATTCTGTATGTTGGCAAATTGAACACCAATAAAAAATAAATTTATAAAAATAAAGAAAAAGAAAAATAACTAAAACTAGAAAATGAAAATAAATAAATATAAATAAAGAAAATAAAGAAAACTCCTATAACTGAAAAATGAAAAAAAAAAACAATCCATTTCAAAAATGGGCAAATCTGAAGGAGAGTCAAGATGGTGGAAGTGTAGGGTCCCCAAATCACCTGTCCCCACCAAATTACCTAGATAACCTTCAAATCATCCTGAAAATCTACCAATTTGGCCTGAGATTTAAATAGAGAACAGCTGGAATGCTACAGTGAGAAGAGTTCACGCTTCTATCAAAGTAGGAAGACGGGAGAATAAAGAATTAAAGAAACAAAAGGCATCCAAGAGGGAGGGGCCTCACGAGGAGCGGGGCTAAAGCCGGGACGAGTGTCCCCAGGACAGGAAAGCCCCGTCATGGAGAAGCAGGAGCTTCACCAATCATCCGGGGCAGAAAGGCGCTCACAGGGAGTTAGAGCAGGACCCCAGGAGGGCGGGGATGCCCTCAGGCTCCCTGGGACACTAACAGACACCTGCGCCCCGGGGAGAGTGCACCACACCCCGCGGCCGAGCTCCCTAAAGGGGAATTTTAAAAAAGAAAACCATATCTGAGGGCAACACAATGCCAGATTTCAGGTTGTACTACAAAGCTGTGGTCATCAAGACAGTGTGGTACTGGCACAAAAACAGACACACAGATCAATGGAACAGAATAGAGAATCCAGAAGTGGACCCTGAACTTTATGGTCATCTAATATTCGATAAAGGAGGAAAGACTATCCACTGGAAGAAAGACAGTCTCTTCAATAAATGGTGTTGGGAAAATTGGACATCCACATGCAGAAGAATGAAACTAGACCACTCTCTTTCACCAGACACAAAGATAAACTCAAAATGGATGAAAGATCTAAATGTGAGAGAAGATTCCATCAAAATCCCAGAGGAGAACACAGGCAACACCCTTTTTGAACTCGGCCACAGTAACTTCTTGCAAGATACATGCACGAAGGCAAAAGAAACAAAAGCAAAAATGAACTATTGGGACTTCATCAAGATAAGAAGCTTTTGCACAGCAGAGGATACAGTCAACAAAACTAAAAGACAACCTACAGAATGGGAGAAGATATTTGCAAATGATGGATCAAATAAAGGGCTAGTTTCCAAGATCTATAAAGAACTTATGAAACTCAACACCAAAGAAACAAACAATCCAGTCATGAAATGGGCAAAAGACATGAACAGAAATCTCACAGAGGAAGACATGGACATGGCCAACACGCACATGAGAAAATGCTCTGCATCACTTGCCATCAGGGAAATACAAATCAAAACCACAATGAGATACCACATCACACCAGTGAGAATGGGGAAAGTTAACAAGGCAGGAAACAACAATGTTGGAGAGGATGTGGAGAAAGGGGGACCCTCTTACCCAGTTGGTGGGAATGTGAACTGGTGCAGCCACCCTGGAAAACTGTGTGGAGGTTCCTCAAAGAGTTAAAAATAGACCTGCCCTATGAACCAGCAATTGCACTGTTGGGGATTTACCCCAAAGATTCAGATGCAATGAAACGCCGGGACACCTGCACCCCGATGTTTATAGCAGCAATGTCCACAATAGCCAAACTGTGGAAGGAGCCTCGGTGTCCATCGAAAGATGAATGGATAAAGAAGATGTGGTTTATGTATACATGGAATATTACTCAGCCATTAGAAACGACAAATACCCACCATTTGCTTCAACGTGGATGGAACTGGAGGGTATTATGCTGAGTGAAGCAAGTCAATCAGAGAAGGACAAACATTGTATGTTCTCATTTATTTGGGGAATATAAATAATAGTGAAAGGGAATATTAGGGAAGGGAGAAGAAATATGTGGGAAATATCAGAAAGGGAGACAGAACATAAAGACCCCTAACTCTGGGAAAGGAACTAGGGGTGGTGGAAGGGGAGGAGGGCGGGGGGTGGGGGTGAATGGGTGATGGGCACTGAGGGGGGCACTTGACGGGATGAGCACTGGGTGTTATTCTGTATGTTGGTAAATTGAACACCAATAAAAAATAAATTTTTTATTAAAAAATGGGCAAATCTGTAGAGATGTTACTTGAAGGAACGTATACAAGTGGCCAATATGTACATGATGTGATTCTCAACCTCACTAGTCATTAGATAAATGCAAATCAACACAACAGTAGCTATTATAAAAACAAAACAAAAATACATATTAGGTGTTGTTGAGGATATGGAGAAATCAGAACTCTTGCTCTTAGGAATGCAGAATGCTGCAGTCACTGTGGAAAGCAGTATGTCAGTTCACCCAAAATTAACCCTATGACTCTACTGGATATATACAGAAAAGAACTGAAAGCAGGGGCTTGAACAGGTATTTGTACACCCATGTTCATAGCAACATTATTCACAGTAGGTAAAAGGTAGAAACAACCTAGGTGTCCATGGACACATGAATGGATAAACAAAGTTTCAAGTACACACGTACAATGGAATGTTATTCTGCTTTAAAAAGGAATGAAATATCAGTTACATGCTACAACATGTATGAACTTGGAAACCTTATGATAAGTAAAACAAGGCAGACACAAAGGGAGAATAATTATATGATTCCACTGATATGAGGTAACTGAAACAGTCAAATCCTGTAGTCACAGAAAGTAGAGCAATAGTTACCAAGAGCTGAGAATCAGGGAATGGGAGGAGAATTATTTAATAGTTAGAGTTTCAGCTGGGGAGGATGAAAAAGTTCTGGAGATGGCGAGTGATAATTGTTGCACAACAAACTGAGTGAACTTAATGCCACACAATTGTACAGTTAAACACGGTTAAATGTAAATTTTACATCATGCACATTTTACCACAATTAAAAAAAGATAATTGATTGTTAATGTAAGAGACAATTGAGTAACAACCCATGTAGAAGTAACGTACATGACAACAGCAAATAGAACAAAAAAAATTAGAAATATATGCTAAGATTCATATACCATACATGAAATGATATAATGTTACTTAAAGGTAGACTATGTAATACTTTAAAAGTATCTATTTTAAATTCTAGAACAAGTAGTAAAATCAAAACAAAATGGATATAACTAACAAGCCTAATACACAGAAAATAAAATCAGAATAAAAAATTGTAAATCTTTTTAAAAACCTCAATTGCTTCAATTTGTCAGGTAATGTAAGTGAGGGGGACAGGCTAAGTGTAAGAAAGAAAAAATAGACTACATTGCTCTAAGGAGCCCATGCCTAATATAAATGGAGTGGGGTACAGTGAGAGGATGGGAATGTATGCCTATTATTCCTAAATCTGCTTTCAATTTTTTCTCTTTTAAGAAACCTGAAGTATTTACTTACTCATTCTTTTGTTTATTTATTTATTTATGAGAAACCTGGCTTTTAATTGTTGTCTCTAATTTATCTCAAATTTATTTTAAAAATAAATTCATCTTAAAACAGAGCTGGCTAATTAAAACATGGTTATAGTCTATATGTATCCTTTAGATAATTACTATGAGAAATCTAATTTAAGTCAAGTGACTGCTTGATTCAGCAGCACATATATTAAAATTGGAATGATACAGAGATTTGCATGGCCCCTATGCAACCATGACACACAAATTTGTGAAGTGTTCCATATTTAAGAATGAATGAATGAATACATAAAATAAATAAAGTGAAAATAAAAGAAATAAATAATAAATTAGAAATATAGAGTGTGTTTTCTCTGAATGGAGCATTTATTACATAGTGCACCCTGTACCTTCTACCCTTGTTCCTATTCTTTCGTTTTTATTTTATTTTATTTTATTTTATTTTATTTTATTTTATTTTAATTTATTTATTAGAGAGAGAGATAGCTAAATACAGCAGGAGTGGGAGGTGGAGAGAAGGAGAAGCAGACTGCCCACTGAGCAGGGATCCCCGATGGAGCGCTAGATCCCAGGACCCCCAGATAATGACCTGAGCTGAAGGCAGATGCTTAACTGACCTAGTCACCCAGGTGCCCCTCTATTGCTTTTTATGATATTGCCTGTCCAAATACTTTTTCAGAGATCAAATTAATTGTCATATTTCTCTATGAATTTTCTTTCTTCTAGTCAGACTTGACCTTTCTGTTTTCTTAACATTCAAGACTCTCTTGTTTCTGTTTGAGCAAAGCACTTAAAAATCTGCCTTGAATACCTGAGAATCAATCAGTTTATTGTTCATTAATGAAATAACTCAAGCATTTATTAAATTCCCTCCATGGGCTGACACTGTGATGTTCTTACCTGCTTTTAGCCTGGATTTGCCTCCTCCCAACACTCTTTCTCTACAGTTGTCAGGGTGAGTCTCTTCTAGAATCATGTCCCTCTCCTGACCAACAAAACTATTCAGTAGCTCCTTCTTGTTTGCAGGAGGAAATTAACTCCTTCTCCACTTTCCTGTCTTCTTGTACCTGGCCCCTGTATATCTGCTCCCATCTTACCTCTTGCTTTCTTTGCCCTAATTCTTCATAAATACAAAATTACACACAGTCCCACAAAATTACCTTATTCTATACAAGTGGGCTCTTGATTTAGGACCTCCTCCACTCAACTTATCAAGCTCTGCTTCCTCATGGTAACACTGGTTTTCATGTTTTAGCCATGTCTACTACACCTACCTGCATAAACAGAGCCTCCATTCTCGGTCTCTGCTTTGGGTGGCATAGAGTGGGTGTTATTGGGGGCAAGTGCTCCACCCATTGCCCAGCTTCCCCAAGTTCAGCTATTTTAGACTCTTGCACTGGAAACTAAATTCTTATGGAGACTGGTTAACCCTAAGGTTATATGGAACTGGGGTGCCCTCTACTGCTTTCCAGAACTGTAACTATTTTGCTTCATGTCATTCAATAAAAGGGAAAAATGCTAATGGAACAAATGGGAATTCAGCTGATAGACCATTATTTCTCAGGGAAACATTGAATTCTATATCAAAACAAAAACTACTAAAATGATAATAAATATTCTTCTAAATATGAGTTTCTATGGAATTTTATTATGTCATTATTTCACTATCCCCTCAGGTCCATTTGACCTAAAATTCTCTTATATGTTCATAAAAATTAAGAAGAGAGACTAGGTCATCATTTTATCACATGGAGGAGGTAAGTATCTAAGCCACATGCTTCAGTACTATTTTAAAGATTAGATTTTATTTAAGATAATTTCCATACGTTCAATAATATGCATTGTAATTAAACTGATAGAAGACTTACCCAAAACATGAATATTTCAAAATTAATTCATCAAAAGAACAGAAATTCACTTATAGTGGATATTTCATTATTTGTCAATGATACTTTGGTAAGGTATTATTGAGAAGAATTAATGTCCATAACTCTCACTAATCCAAAAGTAATCTCTGGCTTATCTGCATTTTATTTTGTTGCAAATATTTCTGAATGATCTTGTTTCATAATATGGAAAACTTTAAATTCACTAGTTATTTGAACTCTTTCATTTGCCTTATGCTGTTTAATCCTGAGAGAAAAGTAGCTGCAACTGGTATATCTAAGCCTAGAATTCTAACACCTAAAAGATGAAGATTATATTTAGTTGATTTTGATTGTTTTTAATTTAATGATTTTGACTGTCAGCAGACTTATCTCAGGGACGGGTCTTTTGAAAAATTAGAAAATGATGAAATGTATGTGTTCAAGTTAACCAGTTTAGAATCAGAAAATGAGCATTTTATCTAATTTATATTTCATGCAGGACCACTAGAATCAGAATTATTGAATACTGTGGCTAAATGTATATTCAGAGTAACACCTCCTGTATATTTGCAAAATTCATACATTTTTAATGTCCTGTTCAGAAACATATTGACAATCAGTCATTTTTGGAGAATCTCAAAATTTTTGAAATGTGCAAAAGTACCAGCAGGTAGCTTGGGTTTGGAATGCATGACATGAGCTGAACTGAAGAATAAAGTAACTTCACACCCTGAAAGAGTGTGAGCAGAGTTAGAAATTTGCCTTTTCTCACAATTATCCTGTTGAAAGTGACTATTCACAATGCAGTGTCACAAAAGATGTGGAACAATAGTATAAGTCTCACCATTTTCTGGGTGGTTTAACTTTAAATCTTGAACATTTTCTCCCGGATGTTTTTATAGTCAAGAGGCATCCCACTCCAGAGGAAAGAAGATGCTGCAATCTTCAAATTAAGGAATGTACCTTCTTTTACATCTGTCTTATTTGTGCCGCCTGAAAGGGACCCTATTTCCTTTCAGTTGTCATTCGTGCATCTCTCTGGCTATGTACCACTGAGACAGACATAACCCAGAACCCTAGGACTGAAGCCCATGTGCATGGGTACCAGTGGCAGTGCAGGATGTCCTGGTCCCCAGAGCGCCCCAGGGGGGAGCTTCCGCAGCTCCCAGCGCTGTTCCAGGTCTTCAGACCCACTGTCCCATGATCCCTGGTTATTGACAGATGGCTTCTTGTCAAGAAATAACTAAATAACTTCAGGAAGAAAAAAAAATATATATATATATATATATATGTGTGTGTGTGTGTGTGTGTGTGTGTGTGTGTGTGTGTGTGTTTTGCGATTAGGTAAGGGTTTAATTCTAATCCCAGTTTTGCTCTGGGATTTGCACCCACCCACCCCCCACCCCCCACCCCCCACCCGTAGCTATGAATTGCAGATAAAAAAAAAGAAGCCTCATTAGGGAGTTTCTTCCTAAAGAGCACAGGAGATGAGGACATAGAGGTGTGTGTTGAGGCCTGAGGAGGGACAGCAGGTTAGGGAGGCGCTTAGGCTTGGAGCCAAGGAAAAACCTCGGAGAACCGCCTCTGGCTGCCGCTGTGCGGACACCATCGGCCCCCTCTGCTGTGTGGAGGGAACCCGCGGTGGTTCCGGGGGGCCCGGAACCTGCTCCCCAGGGCCGTGGGGAAACTTCAGGCACCGCCCATCCCACCGCAGGCCGGGCCGTGAGCCGGGCCCTGAGCCCGCCCCCTCCGCCGAGCCGGCCCGAGGGCGCATTCGGTGAGAGTCTGGCGGCCTCTGCCGGAGCGCCTCTGCAGAGGACCGTCCCTCCAGCCCGGAGACGACATGTGGCGCTCGGGAGAGGTGAGGGCGAGCGCGCTAGAGCCCGGGCGCGGGTCCGCAGGCGCGGCGCGAGGGCCTGGGGCGCGCGGGGCGTGGGGCGCTGTGGGCCGTGGCGCGCGGGGCGGCTCGGCCGCGGAGAACCGGGCGGTGACGCGCCCCGGCCTTGCGCGCCTGCCAGCTGTGCGGGAGCGGGGGCAGGCGGGGAGGAGGAGGCACCCCGCCGACGGCTCGCCGCCCCGGCTGCCGGGTAGGGAGATGCGTGGAAGGGAGAGGAGGGCGGCCTCGGCCCGGCGAGCACCTCCCCTCGGGGCTCGGGAGCGGCGAGCCGCACGGCCCGGGAGGGGAGGCGGGGAGCCGGCGGGGCTCCGGGGCGGCCGCGAGCGCAAACTTTCCCCGGGGCACGGCCGGCGACTGCGGGGCACGGCAGGGGCGGCCTGGGCGGCACAGCCCGGCGGGCGGCGGGGACGCCGGGGCTCCCCGGGGGGGGCTGCGGGTGCGGGCACCCTGCCGCCGGCCCCGGAGCCGGGGGGCGGCGAACTCGCCCACCCGCAGGCCCCCCAGCCTGGGGCTCGGAGGCGCTGCCGGCGGGGTGGGCGCGGACCCCGTGGCGGGGGGGCGGGGGCGGGGTGCGGGGCGCTCCAGGCCGGTGTCTCCCGGCCGCCGCGGCAGCGCGCCCCCCGCGGAGGAGGCTCGGACCCGGGGCTGGAGCGGGGAATGTGCCTGAGGCCAGAAGCGAGAGGGGAAGGGTCCGCGAGCGGGAGGCGCGGGCACGCGGCTGCGGACCGGGCGGGTGCGGGCGGCAGGCGGGCCAGGCTGCGGCTCCGCAGTGCCGCCCCCGCGCCCACCTGCGCGCGCGAGCTGGAGCGGGGCTGGGGGCGGAAGGGGTGGAGCCCCTGGTGGGGCGGTGGGGGTCCCGGCTCAGGGCGGGGGCGCGGGCGCGGGCGCGGGCGCGGGCGGCGCCGCCCCGGCTTCCCGCATGCGGCGCTGGGTGCCCGCCGCCCGGAGGGCCCGGGTCAGGCGACAAGCCCCGGGACGCGAGCAGGCGACCACCGCACGGCACCCTGCCCTTCTTGGCAGGAGGGCTTAGTTCCTGGGGTGGAAGTACCTGTTGTATGTGCCCGATTCCGGAGTTCCCTGGGGTCTCCTTGGGAAAATGTACCCGTGAACACGCGGGGGTTCGTCTATCGCGTGCACCTATTTGCGTTATGCGCATATTGAGAAATATGTGCCTTCGCTAGGGTTAGTTGCAGAGCCACAGTCCAGGGACTGTGCCTGCCTGGACTTCAGATGCGTTAATTAGGTCCCAGCACAGAGCTCAGAGACTTCCCCAAATGCAATGATTATTAAGTTATTTATTGATGGGGGCAGAATGCTGAGAAAGTGGCAACCTTTTCTTATAAGCAGTTCTTATACTATCGTGATCCTGTAGATTTGTTTCTTAAATGTGCCTTTTTTCCCCTCTTTCCACATACTTTCTCTCAGCACCTTGCAGAACAAGGAGTAGCTTGCTGGCTTTGAACCCGTGGCAAATATTTCAGAAAGGTAAAATGATTCCACTTGTGGATTTGACAGATGCAAAATACAGTTAATCGGATAACTTCAAACATTTATTCTAATAAGAAGACTATTGGGTCATTTGATAATATGCTGAAAAGTAAAACAAAGTATTTGAGACGCGGAAAAAAACGAATTAGAATGAGTCTGCACTCTGAGTAAAAGTGGAAATTAAGCCCTATTGTAACTCCTTTTCATGCCACAACTTACTGCCCTGTGGACATAGATAACAACCCAATGTGGAGCTGTGCTGAGAAGGATGGCCAGATCGTTTCTTTGTAAATTGTGTGTGCTTGCAGTTGTGATTTGATTTCAAGAACTATGACACAAGAACATTTATATTATGTGCTTTCCCTCTTTGTGTACCTTTCAGCTTCAAGATCAAGTTGGAGAAAGGAACAGTTATTCTTACAAATTCATCCGCTTCAGCTATTATTCTCATTGGGAATGGACAATGGAATGTTTTCTAGTTTTATCATGATAAAAAACCTCCTTCTCTTTTGTATTTCCATGAACTTAGCCAGTCACTTTGGGTGAGTTACCGTCTATGCTTTTATCTTATAGGTTTGGTGCACAAGTGCCTTTAAGAAACTTTGCTGACTAGTACATCAGCAAACCCTCCCTTGCTGTCTTTGCAGTCCCCTGCCCTTCAGTTTGTTAAAAATAAATAGAGTCCTTGCCCTGCCCCATGCTCTTGTTTTGAGCAGGGCTGTCCCACCTATGGGATCTCTCAAATGAGTCAGAGGAAAGAGGCAGATTATGTTTTCAGAAATGGAAGCAGAGGTGGTTTCAGAATCATTTTTCTCCTACTCAGGTTAAAACAAGATTCCTAAGTTCACATACATAAAGGACACTTACTACTTGTTAGACAAAATAGTGTTCAATGTTTTGGTTGCCCTATGTGGTTCCATTATGCAAAGGAATACCCTTAAAAGCTATACCCACACTGCATGGCATTGACAAGGACCTGTAGTGGTCCTGTCCTGAGCCAAAGGCCTTGAACACTGACCACCCGAATGCAGGCGCAGATATTAGGAAATACACATGTCTGAAGATCTACAAGACACACTGGGGCATCAGGCATTATTGATTCCTTTAAGCTCTTTCATCTTGACCTTTAGGATAAGTGTATTGATTCCAGGTGAATGTTCTTATAGGGGCTGATGTTCCTCCCCTCCTCCGCCCCCAAATTGTTCTGGTTAATCAAAAGGAGTATAACTTGAAGTCGACGGAGTATAATTATGAAATTAAATTTTATGATAAAAGTTGCCAAGCACTTGTTCTATAAAAATCAGTTCCAAAAGTTCCATGATGTACTCTGTACTCCTATAAATTATGGAGGGATCTTGAGCACATGGTGGCTGTCTTACCACCCAGAGAGAAACCCCTTCTCTCTGGCCAGTAGGGAGGACCCCCGCAGGTGCATGACATTCTCTGTCCTGTGGACATTTTCTGCTCTTCTGACCTTTCCTGGTCTCTACAGAGGAGAGAGACTGTGACCATCCTCAAGTGCCAAGGCTGGTAAATGCTCACACTGGGACTGTAATCGAGGTCAGCCAGGGGCATGCCCATCCCTCTGCATTGTGAGGAGGGCAGCACATGCATGCTAACATGCACCGGACGTGCCTGTGCTACAGCCTTTTCAGCCATAGTATTCCCTTGGGAACAGAGCATTTATCGTTATTCTTGCCTTGCTGCTCATCTTGAGTTGATACCTCCCATATCCTGCCTTCAGTTTCCTTATCT